>NW_026652283.1:108215540-108280125 GCF_009828535.3 Hylobates moloch
AGCTAAAAATATTTCAGGGGTAAAAGGTAACACTTAATACTAGATTTCAGCCCTAAATTTTTGAGCGCAGACTAAAGCATTATTTGTTGGGAACAATAATCTTCCAGAAAGTAACAGATTATAATTTTTTTCATATTTTTAGTTGGTACCCTGATGAAATAGTTTACTTTTTGTGTTCTGACATACTAATTACTCTTAAAATCGTCAAACTATAAATGTTATTTATCTCTTTTTGCTTTACTTCCAAGAAAATCAAAATCATGATATTCTGAAGACCAGAGATATGAATCTCCATCATTTGGCATCTCACTGGGCCAGGTCTGTTTCACCGTTAACGCTCTGCTGCTAAAACTGTACAAGCTGCCCTGCTCTAGGCCCAGGGACTACTGCAGAAGAGGTGCGCATGTAAGATTGTAAAGGCCAGTTTTGGGGGACAAAATGAGGACAAGATCAAGCCCTTCAAATCAAGAAGAGGGTACAAAAAAATTCTTAAAACAGCTGGTAAAACAAGTTTAGTTGCCTTCTAAACTATTACGTGTCACTTTTGCATCCACCGCCAACCATACCAATTATCTGCTTACTATAAAATTAAAGGAAAATATTTACTAACAGGATAAAATACCTTGTAATAAAGCCTCCTGGATATAATACTCCCGACTTTGAGTTGTGAAGATAAATCTATCTGTCTTTATATTTGTTTTAATTTTTCAGAACAATGCTTACGTTTTGTATAGCTAATTTCTATAAGTCTGTAACAAAAACCAAGCTCACAGCAGCTCAACACATAGAAGTTAAAAATAAGTCAGTCTTATAACTTTTCCTTTTGGTTTTTCTGTCAGCCTTTTTACTTAAAATAATCATTTTAAGAAGTAGCAAATGCCTGTCTACATCCATTCCTATCTGGCCAAGAACAATTAACTGGCTATAAGTCTTTCGACTCTTACCACCCTCAGCCACAGGAAGTCTTGCTGAGGAAAAATGACACTATAGAAATATATGACTTCCCCGTGACAAAACGTTTTCTCTCCCAAGTAGTAGTATATGGTGCAATACAAAAGTGATGGGAAAAATAGATTTGTCTACTGTTAACAAGTCTATAACAATTTAGACACCAAGGACCAGACATTTCTCACATTTAATTTGTACCCTCCTCAGGGTGCTATACCTATAAATTGGCCAAAAGAGAGATTAAATTTATTAAAATCCAGTTTAATGTTGGTCCCACAATTTTCAAATTAGATTTATCATAGGGCTCAAATAACTCCTAATAAGGAGAGTAAACACATTGTAAGTCTAAACAAAGAACATGATGATGCATGTGGGGTTTTTATTTTCTGGCTGATTGGGTTGTTTACTGCCCTCTGATTCTACCTACAACCTTGGACAGCAGAATCTTCACTATCTTTATATTTGTTACCATATTAACATTAGACATTTTCTTGTAAATGTTATGCCAGATACAGCAGCACGAAAGGCCCAATTAAAGATCTGGACCATGATAGCCCAGAAAATAGATCTGATCCAGGATTTTTTTTTTTTTTTTTTTTTTAGTTTTAACCCTAGGCCTGACTCCATCTCACCCCTTAAGTAACTGGCTATTACATCAGGTCAGTCCATGTCCTCTCTCCATTAGCCAAATAACTAATATTTAAAACTATTACCATCAAATCAGAGGACTCGAGGAACAAGCCTTCCTAGCACTATGGGACCTTTCCAGATGGCCAAATCAGACAACCCTAGGAATGAGCCTTCCTAGAGCCGAGGGACCTGCTGCTGTTGTTAGCCTGCACATGCGTTCTATGGAATGATTTTTGGCCAAGCGGGGGCACTGAGGACTAAGCTCTGATTTTTTTTTACTCACGCCCAAACTCCTTTATAAGAAGTCTGGGGTGTCATGCCCTACAAACCATAAATTCTCATCAGATGGGCTTTAATTAACCTTGTATATTGTGACTTACTTTCCAGTCTGACTCTGGCATAACAAGGGACAAATTCAAAATGTTTTACCCCAAAATGTATTTCCTTGACATACCTTGAAATTGCCCTGCAAAGTTTCTTGTGGGAAAAATCCACATTCTATAGAGAATCCCCTTTCCCCTTTGTTTTCCTTTCTTCCTTTCCAGAGCCAGAAGATAATTCAACTAAGAGCCAGTCACCCTTTTAAGTCCCATAAGAAACATTTTTCAACCTGCTCTCTCTGAAGTCTGCTATTCGAGAGCTTCCTCTGTACAATAAAATTTGGTCTCCACAATCCTTTATCTTAACCTGAACATTGCCTTTGATCCCAGGTCTTCAGATAAACTCAACCAATTGTCAACAAGAAAATATTTAAATTTGCCTATAGTCTGGAAGCCCCCGCTTTGAGTTGTCCCACCTTTCTTAACGAAACCAATGTATTTCTTAAACGTATTTGATTGATATCTCATACCTCCCTAAAATATGTAAAACCAAGCTGTACCCCGACCACCTTGGGGACGTGTCCTCAAGACCTCCTGAGAGCTCTGTCACAGGCCATGCTCACTCATATTTGGTTCAGAATAAATCTCCTTAAATATTTTACAGAGTTTGACTCTTTTCATCAACAAAGCTTTAAACTTCATGTTCCATTTGCCTTGCGGCTACATTTGACTTCTTTTCTCAAGCCTGCCATTTAAATTTCTACTTTATTTTCCCCATAGCCTTGGAAACAAGTCAACAATTACTTTTAAATAAAAATCTCTGTAATATAAATATCACAGTCTCCTATTTGGTTATAGAAACATTTTACCTTTAATTAAGTTTGTTGTGAAAATCCATGTTTTTAATCAAAGAGAAAACATGCTGTGAAGTTTGAAAAGGTTTCATTTTTAGAGAAGGTAGGGTGTTAAGGAATATTTCAGAGAGGTTTGTGGAATGTGCGAAGATAATTTGTTCCATTTTGGCATAGGTGTTTCCTTCTGTATAGTCTAAATATCAGTGCTACCATTTTGCACAACTGCAAGGAGCAGTATTCTTTGTACTTCAGAGGATACAATATAGTGTTGCCTCCTCGTACTTAGCAACTCACTGTAAATATTTTGATAACCTTAGCTATGATCAAAATTGCCAAGGTCATCATAGAGGAAGACCCTAAGGTAAAATTATTAAAGAAATTAATTGCAAGGACATGTGCACCTTACATGATTGGACAATGATAACGTTTGTGGTTTGATGTAACTGGAAATCTAATTTTCTGACTGATTTTTGGATCCTGAAGTTGAGTCATCTTGAAGAAAAAATGCTTTTAATATAGAAAAATTGAATAAAATTATTACTGTTAAAGAATCAAATTCATTACGAAACCTAAGGAAAAACTTATCACTAATCTTGGTTAAAAACTTAATGAATTATGGCACTATCTTCTTCACTTTTTAGAAGTTAATTCTTTTCTTGCTCACCAGTCCACTTGGCCTAGCAGAACTGAGCTAATATTCAAAATAGACTGTATAATGATTCCAAGTTATTCCCCAAAATGCCAACTTTTTCTTTTAAATTCTTGGAGGATCCATAATTACAGAGGACTTTAAATGACTGTCATTTCTAGCCTAGTGACTTGTGCTGTCTACTAGAAACACTTGGCAGACGTATTTGAAGTTTGTACAGAATGACTGCTCTAAAGCAGGTGTTTACCAGAATAGGGCAATAGTTGTATTGCAATTAGGGATGCCAAGAGTACATTTAATACCCAGCTCATGTCTAGTGCCAATTAAAACACACTGATCTAACCAAAAGTCCATAACAAATTGATCTCACAATGTTCAAATAAACGAATCTGACAGAACATGGCCATGAAACAGATGCCTGTTTTAGCCTATGAGCATGCTCACAACCACCTCAGAGCTAGTAGGTGTTGAAAGAAATATTATTAAGGAGCAGAACTCCAGATGGTCCCAGGGAAAAGGTTTGCTCTATTGTAATAAACACAATAAAAGGCTGACAAGCTCTATGAATGACAGACAAAAATAACAAGCAATAAATGAGATGCTATGATTGGTGTCTCATGAGAAAATTCTGAACAGCTCTGAGCAAATACGGCATATAAAAATAAAGATTTTGTTTCTGGAGAAAGATGAATTTTAAAATTCCTGAGTGCAGACCCAGGGGAAAAGACAAGATAGGTTTGTTTTTTATGTGTGCCATGTGTGCACTCCGCTATTTTCAGGATCGGCATATATACTTATCATTATTATTATTTTAACTTTTTATTATGGAACACTTCAAGCATATGCGAAAGTGGGTGGAATATTAAAAGTCCCTTCATATACCACCAACCAGTTGTTACCAATTCGTGGCCAAATTTGCTTCATCTGATTTTCCCCCATTTTCCACATCTCCAATTGTTTAAATCAAATATTAAACATCATATAATTTCATTTGTCAAAATTTTTGTATGTCTCTAGGATATTAGAGCTCCTTTTTTAACAGTCACATTATGAAACCTTCCAAAAATTTAACAACAATCTTCTAATATCATCAATTGTGCAGACAGCTCAAATTTTTCGTTGTCCCATAAATGTCAAAAATGTTTTCTTTTATGTTTATATTTTGTTTTTTTGAAGCAAGATTTAAATAATGCCCACATATTACAATTGTTTAATATTTTAAAATCTGTTTTCTTCTCTCTAGGTTCTCTCTGTCTCTCTTCCTGTATCTCTCCTTCTGTCTCTCTTTTCTCGGAATTTATTTGTTTAAGAAATGTTAGCTGGGTGCTGTGGCTCCCCCCAACCCCATGATCTCAGCTACTCAAAAGGCTGAAGCAAGACGATCCCTTGAACCCAGGAATCTGAGGCTGCAGTGAGCTATGATCACACCACTGTACTCCAGCCTGGGCAACAGAGTGAGACCCCATCTCTAAAAATTTAAAAAGAAAAATATGGTCCTTCAGAATTGCCATAGTTTAGATTTTGCTGTCTACATTCTTATTAAAATGGTCTTCACTACTCCAAATGTCCTATAACATGAAAGCTGAATTTAGGGTCCTGATCAAATTCGAAATTGTTTTGATTTTGGTTTGGTTTTTGGCCTGACTACTTCAGAGAATATGAGTTTTTTTTTTGTTTTTTTTTTTTTTTTATCAGGGGCATATATGTCTTGTTACCTCTACTTTTATGTTATTAGCAGCTGTTGATCTTCAAGGCCTAAATCCTGTAAGCCATTAAAGGTTGCAAAATGGCATATAAAATGCATATAGATTGGCATGTATATATACAATAGCATATACTCAACAAAATTGCAATATCCTAATTCTATTATTCCATTTTCATTTATTAGCTGGAATACAGTTGACCCTCAAACAACATGGGTTTGAGCTGTGCAGGACCACTTATACATGGAGAATAACACAGACAGAAAGTACAGTAGTGGTGGAAAGTGAAGCCCATGTATATAGAGGGCTGACTTTTCATATAGTAAAGTGGGTTCTGCAGGGCTAACTGACTGGGGGACATAGATATTCACAGATCTGGCTATGTGCGGGAGGAATCTTCAAACAAATCCCTCATGTATAAAGGGATAACTATACTTCTTTAAAGAGACACTGTCTTCAACTATTTGTTTATCCCACGGTATGGTTCATATAGGAAGGGAAGGATAAATGCATGATTCTTTCCCTTTATTTAACAGCTTTAAAAATAATATGTTAATTAACCATCCTTCTCTAATTGTTGCCAATACTTCTCAAATGATTGTCAGATGGATTCAATGGATAAAACACACTTGAAATTTTGAATCTCTTGTGGTTGTTACTTGCATAGAATCACAAATTGTCTTAATTTTGAATTGGGAGCCTCTTTCAATTTGTCTTTTAAATTCTTTTGGCTCATCTATAGCGCTCTTTGATAACCTTCTTGCTATCAGATCTGTAAAGCTGTTCCAGACTTGCTGCCCTAGATCTGAAATCAGCAATTTCTCAAAATTCCTTGATTCCTTATGATGTGATCACAATCTGCGAATTGAATATAATCATTACTTTTGAGTTATTTGTTGTTTTAGCCTTCTTCATTGGATAGATCAATAAAGATTTTAGTGATATAATAATGCATTTATGTGGATATTTTAAAATCAAAATCAAGATTACAGACTTTTACATAACTTCTGGTATCTTACATTTTCATCTACCTTCTTCAATGCTGAAAAATCTCAGCAAAAACGCTGCAAATATTAGAATTAAAATATGACATAATTACTCATAATTTTATCCCAAATTACAAACAGGGAAACAAAATGATACTACTGGCACTACTACTAATATTATTGTTAAAAATTATGTAAATTTTTACTTTGCAACTTTTCTTGTAATTCAATGTAATACATTATCCAATTAATGTGGGGTTATTATCAAATTAATGTGTTCAGAATCACTTAGAATAGTCCCTTTCTGTGCCTTGAAGTACATGCCAATTTAATTCATTTAATTTATTACAATGTTAACTTCAGGAATTTTAAAAATATTTAATGTTCTATTTTTACATAAAATATTTACATAGTTCCAAGTCCAATTTATAAAATAAGGCATATTTAAAGAATTTCAACCTCTTTCCCTGTTTTCTCTACTCTATTCTCTTTCACTTTTACAGGGTAAATTATTGTTTGATTGATAATTTTATATTTTTTCTTCCCATCAATTTTTAAGAAAAGTGAATAGCTATACAATACCACTCTTTAGGTAGAAAGTAGCTTATCCTATTGTAATATATGGTTTGTTTTATGGATTTTTGTGTTTTTATTTTTACATTTAATAATAAGATCATTTTATGATATCCCTTTAATAATATTTTTACTAGTGCTTTACTGAGAACAAGATTGAAATCAACAAATAAACTTTTCTTCCCCTGCTCCAACCTCTTACACAGCATATAAAGTAAAAGTATTTTACCTCCGGATAATAATTGCTATTACATATTTTGACAAACTTTCCTTATTATCTTATTCTGTAATAATTCAACTATATCTTTTGTCAAAGCAAATACTGTATAATTTATTCTTCTAGATGACGCACACACAAACACACATAGATACTAATACATAGATAGGTAAAATACATATGTAGATAAATATAATACTCATAGACTTTTAATATATATCTTCCGAAAGTTTTGGGTAATCTGAAGCTCATTCTCTGGCAGACTCATTAGAAGAATCTCATGGAAATAGAATTTTCTGGGATTTTCATTTTCATAACTATAAATGAAGTTTTATTTTGAAAATCAGTTTAGAAGGATGTAATATAATTGATTCATTTATTCGTTCTATGAATATGTTTCCTTGGTTAAGCATTGGCATCTGACATAAACAACTCCAATTTAAAAAGTTTGATGACAACATAATTTTATCTTCCTTATAATTGATTTCCTCTTTTTGTTTGGCTATCTAAAGACTAATTTTAAAGTTTATTATTATTTTTTACTAGACTAAGTCTCCATGTTAATCATGCTAGTCACTTTCCAGTTTCCTAAAGTTGTATTATTAATATTTATTTCCTTTGATTTTTTGTTTTTGAGAATTTGCATTATACATATGTTAGATTTTCTTTGAATATATACTTCCTTTGCTACTTTTCTTCAATGCTTACCTGAGATGTCATTTCTTTTTTGCTTTTAGTATTCTTTCTATTCATCTTTTATTTATGTTGAAGAATTATCCACTGTTTTAACTCTCTTTTTAGTTTAATACTGATTTTTGAAATATTTTCCCTTTAATTATTGTTTGATTTTTGTGATTTCATTTCTGAGTTTTTACTGATGGTAATCTGTATTGTTCTTTCATGTTTTCTCTTTATTTTCTTGTCCACTTTAGCCCATTTTGGAATTGTAGGTTATAGTTTCATCTGTTTGGTTTGCCATTTTTTTGACTACAGATCTTTTATGTGGTTTCTTCCTTCTCGTCCAACTTTTTTCTTGCAGTATGTTTCCATGGAAATCAAACACAATATTTTTATTCCCAAATTTTATGTAATTTCAATTTTCCTGAAACTTAAGAAGGAGGATTGGGTCAAGATAATTGTTTAGCTTTGCACTTCGACATTATAATTTCTCTTACTTTTGTGAAGGGATCAAAAACATGGTTTTATTCTTGCAGATCTCTCCAGGTATTGTTTTCCTTCCTCATTTTTGTCTGAGCCTTTTCCTTCTTTTGTCTTATGCTGTTCATATGGATCCAAATCACAGTAGTCTCTCCTCAGTTCTTGGCTTTGAGAAGGTAGTCTTGGCTTCATGGTTTGGACACTTAATAGGGAGAGCATAGATTGCTTCAGCTCCTTCAGACCTTACCATGAACTTCTTTCAGTGTGCCTTTTAGTTTCAGCTGCTGTATTCAAACTACTTCTCTGATCTTCGCATTGAGTGCTTGTTTTCTGCTTCTGTTCTGTTAGCCTTAGCTTCTTAAGATATCTTATTCATTCTTTCTGTTTCACACACACAAATATTTATAGTACTTATTTAACCATTACTGCTTTGTCTTCAACCATTTATATTTAAAGTTTCATTGAGATATCTTTCCCTCAAATTATTGGTACATATGTATTTTGTTGGTTTCTTCACCATATTTCTGGGGATTTTAAATATAACATTATCATCTCTCTAGCTGTCCCACTGTGTGTACTTTTAAGAAAAACTAGAGAATTCCTAAATCTGAAAAAAAGTCTTTCAAATATCCTAATATTGATCTCATATCAGGGTCTTTGGATTATAACTTACAAATAATCAAAAAGTATAACACTGTAATGAAGTAGCCATATGGAATTATGTGTTTTGGCTCTCATTTAATATCATAAACAAAATATAAATTCCAGACGAGTTGAATATTAAATATGACATGTAAAACAATAAACCATTTATAGAAAAACAGAAGACAATTCTCTTAATGTGGGAAAATATTTCTTAATAGATTCCCAAAGTTCTATCCACATTGGGGGAAAATGTAAATGGCTACATTGTACGAAAATAATTTATATTTACCAAAAGACATTATTAGTAGAATTAACAGGCAACCCATGAAATGGGAGACTATATTCACTATTCTTACATTTAACAAAAGACCTATATTTGGAATATAGAACTCTTACAAATCAGTGTTTATAATGGGCCAAGGAGATGAGCAGACATATCACAAAAGAGGATATTAGAATATAAATAGTTGTTAAACTTCACTGTAAATGCAAATTGAAGCCACAATGAGAAACCACTACACGACTACCAGAATGGCTAAAATGACAAAGTCAGAAAGTAATCAGTCTTGAGCACTGCAGAACAACCAGAACTCTCATGCTCTGCTGAAGAAGAGTATAAATTGATACAGCCACCCTGTAGCACTCTTTCATAATATCTGCTGAAGCTGAACTCCAGGACCCATCACTTCTACTTTTAGGTATATATTCACCCAAATTTATACACATACTTACCAAAAGGCTAATATTGAAATATTTATCACAATATTACTGGAAATAACCCAAATTGGAAATAACTCAAATTTCCATCAGCATTCAAATAAATGATAGTATATTCACAAAGTGCAATAGTATACAACAATCACAACAAATGATCTATAACAACTACCACTGCTATGGTTTAGCCTCGAAGCATAATGTTGAACCAAAGAAGCCACAAGCAAAAGAATGCACAGTATGATTCCATTCATTTTAAAACATTAAAAACACAAGCAAAGTATTAATATGCTATTAGAAGGCAGAACTGTGGTTACTCTTTAGGAAATAGTGACTGGAAGGTAGAACAAAATTAATTTTTTGAGTGCTGATAATATTTCACTCTTGATCTGGTAGCTGAGTACATGGTGGGTGCACGTTATGAAAATGTACTAAAATTGATATTTATGTTATGTTCACTTCTCTCTGTCTCTGCCTCTCTCTCTATATATATTATATATCATGTATAAATATTTACATATTTATACATGATATATAATATATACACATATACACTAGCAATTATTAAAGTAAAAATTACAATAGAAAACTTTATCACACATTTTTCAAAAAGTAGTAGAACAAAACTATGTTCTATACAGATAAAAACTCTGTATTTAGAACTTCTTAACAATTGGATTAATAAATATAATCTAATTGATAAAAATTAAATACTATATGGAATGATTACATAATATATCTTTATTATTTCTCAAGCGTATATGGAACATTAAACAAAATTGGCCATGGACTGAGTCAAAAAGCCAGTCTCAACAAGCTTCAAAGTTTAAAATAATTCAGAAAATGTTATCTGCTACATTAATGTTAAACTAAAACTCAATAACAAAAAAAAATTAGAAAGTTCTCAAATAATTGAAAGTTAAGCAATATGTATTAAAGTATCCCAGGTGTCAAAGAAAATTAGAATATATTTTAAACTAAATGAATGAGAAAAAATGATATGTCAAAAGGTACTAGATGTAGCTAAAGCTCTGTTAAAACAATTCACATTAGAAATTAAGAAAATCTGAAAATCAGAAATCCAAATATCATTTCTAGAGATCAGGAAAATAATAGTAAAATAATTCCCTCACCCCTCTAATGTATTTAATAGATGAGAGAAAATTATAAGGACGAGAGTAGAAATTAATTGAAGTATAGATAGACATACCAAAAAGAAAATTTAAAAAACAAGTTTTTGAAAAGTCTAAGAAAATGTATAGATCTCTAAAAAGAGAGGGCAAGAAAAAAAAGAGAATAAAGGCAAATATTATTAATATTTAGATGGGAAAAAGAGACGTAACTAAAGATCTTACAAAAGTAAAATAATTTAGTAAGATACTATCCACAATTTATGTCACCAAAATTGAAAAATTATATTAAATACTCAAATTCTTAATGAAGCACAATTTTACAAAACTGACATAAAAAGTGAAAATAAAATATATTAATCACTCACATTTTCTAACTTCTAAATAGAAATTTTATTTTATGAAACTTAATTCAAAAAACTAGTACTTAGTTGTTAATGGAACACTAGAGCTATTCCACAACATGTAGGTTCCTGCAAGTCAGGCAAGGTGGATGATGGGCAGTCATTTTCCACTTCAAGTATGACTTGAACAACTCTCATTCTCACTTCTGCTCCACCTTTATATAGGAAATCCTAAAATGTGGTTCCACATTATTCTCATTTTCTTTTCCAGTGATCTAGGACTGCATTGCTATCTATTTTCTCTCAAGCCCTATGATTTTTCTATCTCGCTCAGGAAAAAAATACAAAAAGTAAAATAAATTTATATAAATCAGTTGTTACTATGAGCTAAACTTTTATTTATATTATGCCCAAGTAATATTTCAAAATTCGAACACATAAATGTCAGGCCTCTGAGCCCAAGCTAAGCCATCATATACCCTGTGACCTGCACGTACACATCCAGATGGCCGGTTCCTGCCTTAACTGATGACATTCCACTACAAAAGAAGTGAAAATGGCCTGTTCCTGCCTTAACTGATGACATTATCTTGTGAAATTCCTTCTCCTGGCTCATCCTGGCTCAAAAGCTCCCCTACTGAGCACCTTGTGACCCCCATTCTTGCCTGCTAGAGAACAACCCTCCTTTTTCCTTTACCTGCCCAAATCCTACAAAACGGCCCACCCCTATCTTCCTTCGCTGACTCTCTTTTCGGACTCAGCCCGCCTGCACCCAGGTGATTAAAAAGCTTTATTGCTCACACAAAGCCTGTTTGGTGGTCTCTTCACACAGACGAGCATGAAATTTGGTGCCGTGACTCGGATCGGGGGACCTCCCTTAGGAGATCAATCCCCTGTCCTCCTGCTCTTTGCTGCATGAAAAAGATCCACCTACAACCTCAGGTCCTCAGACCCACCAGCCCAAGGAACATCTCACCAATTTTAAATCAGGTAAGCGGCCTCTTCTTACTCTCTTCTCCAATCTCTCTCATGATCCCTCAACCACTTTCTCCTTTCAAGCTTGGAACCACTCTTCAATCTCTCCCTTCTCTTAATTTCAGTTCCTTTCATTTTCTGGTAGAGACAAAGAAGACACGTTTTATCTGTGGATCCAAAACTCCGGCGCCAGTCACGGACTCAGGAAGGCGGCCTTCCCTTGGTGTTTAATCATTGCAGGGATGCCTCTCTGATTATTCACCCACATTTCAGAGGTGTCTGACCACGCAGGGATGCTTGCCTTGGTCCTTCACCCTTAGCGGCAAGTCCCACTTTTCTAGGGGAGGGGCAAGAACCCCAATCCCTTCTCTCCCTGTCTCTACCCCTTCTCTGCTTTTCTGCGGGACAAGAACCCCCGATTCCTTATTTCTGTGCCCTGACCTGTTATCTCTGTGCCCCAATCCCTTATTTCTGCACCCCAACCTCTTATCTCTGTGCCCCAACCCCTTATTTCCACACCCCGACCCCTTTCCTGCTTTTCTGGAGGGTAAGAACCCCCAAACTCCTTCCCTCCATGTCTCTCTCTTTTCTCTGGGCTTGCCTCCTTCACTATGGGCAAGCTTCCATCCTCCATTCCTCCTTCTTCTCCCTTAGCCTCTGTTCTTAAAAACCTAAAACCTCTTCAACTCACACCTGACCTAAAACCTAATTTCTTATTAGGTTTTAGGCCTAAAGCCTTATTTTCTTCTGCAATGCTGCTTGACCCCAATACAAACTCAACAGTGGTTCCAAAAAGCCAGAAAATGGTACTTTCAATTTTTCCATCCTACAAGATCTAAATAATTCTTGTCATAAAATAGGCAAACGGTCTGAGGTGCCTGACGTCCAGGCATTCTTTTACACATTAGTCCCTCCCTAGTCTCTGTGCCCAATGCAACTCATCCCAAATCTTCCTTCTTTCCCTCCTGCCTGTCCCCTCAGTCCCAACCCCAAGTGTTGCTTAGTCTTTCTAATCTTCCTTTTCTACAGACCCATCTGACTGCTCCCCTCCTCCCAAGGCTGAGCTAGGTCCCAATTCTTCCTCAGCCTCTGCTCCTCCACCCTATAATCTTTTTATCACCTCTCCTCCTCACACCCTGTCCAGCTTACAGTTTCATTCCGTGACTACCCCTCCCCCACCTGCCCAGCATTTTCCCCTTAAAAACGTGGCTGGAGCTAAAGGCATAGTCAAAGTTAATGCACCTTTTCCTTTATCTGACCTCTCCCAAAGCAGTTAGCATTTAGGCTCTTTTTCATCAAATATGAAAAACCCAACCCAGTTCATGGCTTATTTGGCAGCAACCCTGAGATGCTTTACAGCCCTAGACCCTAAAATGTCAAAAGGCCGTCTTATTCTCAATATACATTTTATTACCCAATCCTCTCCTGACATTAAATAAAACTCCAGAAATTAAATTCCAGCCCTCAAACCCCACAACAGGACTTAATTAACCTCACCTTCAAGGTGTACAATAATGGAGTAGAGGCAGCCAGTAGCAATATATTTCTGAGTTGCAATTCTTTGCCTCCACTGTGAGACAAACCCCAGCCACGTCTCCAGCACACAAGAACTTCTAAACACCTAAACCGCAGTGGCCAGGCATTCCTCCAGGCCTGCCTCCCACAGCAGCTTGCTACAAGTGCCAGAAATCTGGCCACCAGGCCAAGGAATGCCCGCAGCCCGGGATTCCTCCTAAGCCACATCCCATCTGTGCAGGAGCCCAATGGAAATTGGACTATCCAACTCACCTGGCAGCCACTCCCAGAACCCCTGGAATTCCAGCCCAAGGCTCTCTGACTCCTTCCCAGATCTTCTCGGCTTAGCAGCTGAAGACTGAAACTGTCCTATCACCTTGGAAGCCCCTAGACCATCATGGATGCCAAGCTTTAGGTAACTCTCACAGTGGAGGCTAAGTCCATCCCCTTGTTAATCAATATGGAGGCTACCCACTCCACATTACCTTCTTTTCAAGGGCCTGTTTCCCTTGCCTCCATAACTGTTGTGGGTATTGATGGCCTGGCTTCTAAACCTCTTAAAACTCCCCAACTCTGGTGTCAACTTAGACAACACTCTTTTAAGCACTCCTTTTTAGTTATGCCCACCTGCCCAGTTCCCTTATTAGGCCGAGACACTTTAACTAAATTATCTGCTTCCCTGACTATTCCTGGACTACAGCTACATCTCACTGCCTCCCTTCTTCCCAATCCAAAGCCTCCTTTGTGTCCTCCTCTTGTATCTCGCCACCTTAATCCACAAGTATAGAATACCTCTACTCCCTCCTTCGTGACCAATCATGCACCCCTTTCCATCTCATTAAAACCTAATAACCCTTACCCTGATCAGTGCCAATATCCCATCCCACAACATGCTTTAAAAGGATTAAAGCCTGTTATCACTCGCCTGTTATAGCACGGCCTTTTAAAGGCTATAAACTCTCTTTACAATACCATTTTACCTGTCCTAGAACCAGACAAACCTTACAGGTTAGTTCAGGATCTGTGCCTTATCAACCAAATTGTTTTGCCTATCCATCCCGTGGTGCCAAATCCATATACTCTCATATCCTCAATACCTCCCTCCACAATCCATTATTCTGTTCTAGATCTCAAACATGCTTTCTTTACTATTCCTTTGCACCCTTCATCCCAGCCTCTCTTCACCTTCACTTGGACTCACCCTGACATCCATCAGGCTCAGCAAATTACCTGGGCTGTACTGCTGCAAAGCTTCATAGACAGCCCCCATTACTTCAGTCAAGCCCAAATTTCTTCCTCATCTGTTACCTGTCTCGGCATAATTCTCGTAAAAATACATGTGCTCTCCCTGCTGATCATGTCTGACTAATCTCCCAAACCTCAATCCCTTCTACAAAACAACAACTTTCCTTCCTAGGTATGGTTAGTGCAGTCAGAATTCTTACACAAGAGCTGGGACCGCACCCTGTAGAGTTTCTGTCCAAACAACTTGACCTTGCTGTTTTAGCCTAGCCCTCATGTGTGCGTGCAGTGGCTGCCACTGCTTTAATACTTTAGAGGCCCTAAAAATCACAAACTATGCTCAATTCACTCCGTACAGTTCTCATAACTTCCAAAATCTATTTTCTTCCTCATACCTGACGTATATACTTTCTGGCTCCTGGCTCCTTCAACTATACTCACTCTTTGCTGAGTCTCCCACAGTTACCATTGTTCCTGGCATGGACTTCAATCCGGCCTCCCACATTATTCCGGATACCACACCTGACCCTCACGACTGTATCTCTGTGATCCACCCGACATTCACACCATTTCCCCATATTTCCTTATTTTCTGTTCCTCACCCTGATCACATTTAGTTTATTGATGGCAGTTCCACCAGGCCTAATCACCACTCATCAGCAAAGGCTGGCTATGTTATAGTATCTTCCACATCTATCATTGAGGCTACGACCCTGCCCCTCTCCACTACCTCTCAGGAAGCCAAACTAGTTGCCTTAACTCAAGCCCTCATTCTTGCAAAAAGACTACACGTCAATATTTATACTGACTCTAAATATGCCTTTCATATTTTGCACCACCATGCTGTTATATAGGCTGAAAGAGGTTTCCTCACTATGCAAAGGTCCTCCATCATTAATGCCTCTTTAATAAAACCTCTGCTCAAGACCACTTTACTTCCAAAGGAAGCTGAAGTCATTCACTACAAAGGCCATCAAAAGGTGTCAGATCCCATTGCTCTAAGCAACGCTTATGCTGATAAGGTGGCTAGACAAGCAGCTAGCTTTCCAACTTCTGTCCCTCATGGCCAGTTTTTCTCCTTCACATCGGTCATTCCCACCTATTCCCCCACTGAAACTTCCACCTATCAATCTCTTCCCACACAAGGCAAATGGTTCTTAGACCAAGGAAAATATCTCCATCCAGCCTCATGGCCCGTTCTATTCTGTCGTCATTTCATAACCTCTTCCATGTAGGTTACAAGCCGCTATCCCGTCTCTTAGAACCTCTCATTTTCTTTCCATCCTAGAAATCTATCCTCAAAGGAATCACTTCTCAGTGTTCCATCTGCTACTCTACTACCCCTCCCTTCCCTACACATCAAGCTAGGGGATTTGCCCCTGCCTAGGACTGGCAAATTGACTTTACTCACATGCCCCAAGTCAGAAAATGAAAATACCTCTTGGTCTAGGTAGATACTTTCATTGGATGGGTAGAGGCCTTTCCTACAGGGTCTGAGAAGGCCACCGTGGTCATTTCTTCCCTTCTGTCAGATATAATTCCTCAGTTTGGCCTTCCCACCTCTGTACAGTCTGATAGCAGACCGGCCTTTATTAGTCAAATCAGCCAAGCATTTTTTCAGGCTCTTGGTAGTCAGTGAAAACTTTATATCCCTTACAGTCCCCAGTCTTCAGGAAAGGTAGAACAGACTAATGGTCTTTTAAAAACACACCTCCCCAAGCTCAGCCACCAACTTAAAAAGGACTGGACAATACTTTTACCACTTGCCCTTCTCAGAAATCAGGCCTGTCCTCAGAATGCTACAGGGTACAGTCCATTTGAGCTCCTGTATGGACGCTCCTTTTTATTAGGCCCCAGTCTCATTCCAGACACCAGACCAACTTAGACTGTGCCCCCAAAAAACTTGTCATCCCTACTATCTTCTATCTAGTCATACTCCTATTCACCGTTCTCAACTACTCATACATGCCCTGCTCTGGTTTACACTGCCGGTTTACACTGTTTCTCCAAGCCATCACAGCTGATATCTCCTGGTGCTATCCCCAAACTGCCACTCTTAACTCTTGAAGTAAATAAACAATCTTTGCTGGCAGGACTATGCTGAATCTCCTTAGGCACTCTCTAATTAAATGTCCTAGGTCCTCCCAATTCTTAGACCTTTAATATCTATTTTTCTCCTCTTATTCTGTTTTTCAATCCATACAAAACCATATCCAGGCCATCACCAATAATTCTAAATGACAAATGTTTACCACAAATCTTCCTTCAGCCTAATCTCTCCCACTCTAGGTTCCCACACTGCCCCTAATCCCGCTCGAAGCAGCCCTGAGAAACATTGCTCATTAGCTCTCCATATCACCCCCAAAAATTTTCGCCATCCCAACACTTTACCGCTATTTCATTTTATTTTTCTTATTAATATAAGAAGACAGGAATGTCAGGCCTCTGAGCCCAAGTTAAGACATCATATCCCCTGTGACCTGCATATACACATCCAGATGGCGGGTTCCTGCCTTAACTGATGACATTCCACCACAAAAGAAGTGAAAATGGCCTATTCCTGCCTTAACTGATGACATTATCTTGTGAAATTCCTTCTCCTGGCTCATCCTGGCTCAAAAGCTCCCCTACTGAGCACCTTGTGACCCCCATTCCTGCCTGCCAGAGAACAACCCTCCTTTTTCCTTTACCTACCCAAATCCTATAAAATGGCCCCACCCCTATCTCCTGTTGCTGACTCTCTTTTTGGACTCAGCCTGCCTGCCCTCAGGTGATTAAAGAGCTTTATTGCTCACACAAAGCCCGTTTGGTGATCTCTTCACAGGGACCCGCCTGAAATTAAACATTCTTAAAATTCTCACTTTACGGCAAAACTGAGAGCTGGTGAAGTAAAGTGACATACTCAAAGTCATACAGCTAGTTAAGCCTAGATTTGAAGTTAGGTTTGTTCTGATTCAAAGTTAGTGCTCTTTCTATTCATTGATTTAATTTACCAGGAATGCATTTTTTCTTGCTACCAAGAAAGTGAGTAAAATAACTCTTGCTTATCAGGAGTGCTTTGCAAATGTATGACAGTGATTTACACAAACCCTATGAATTACTTAGAACAAAAGTAGGGCTAAAATAAAATTTTTAGTTTCAAATTTGAAATAACTTTAGAGCCTCTTGTCTGAACATCGTTTCCCTGAAATTCTTGGAAAAACTATTTAAAGACTGTTTTAGAGTTATTTTGGAGGAGCTAAGTAAAAATTTGGTTGTCCCATCCAATTAGTTGGCTATCCTAATTGAAGTATTGCTCATGCTTTTTAGTGGAACAGAAAAGCTACTTCTAGTTGAGATTCTGCTTTTGAACTTAGAGCTCATATAAATATTATTTAAGAAGTGGATCTCACATTTTTTCTTGACATGATTCTTAAGCCCCATACTAAGAAGCATTTCTATTGATTTGCTCAGTCCAGTGCCTCTGACTCTCCAACTTACCAGACTTTAGTCTCAATGACCCCAAATTATACAGACAGAAATCAATAAAACCCTCTTACAAAGTACGTAAATTATGTAAAACAAAATTCCATAAAATTTTTCACCACATTATTACTCATCATCTCTTAGAAAGCAGTGCCCAGGATAAGGTTACAGGCTATAGTCGTTGATGTTTGATCAGCTAGAGCTCAACACCAATGTCAGGGGAACTGTTCATTCCAGCAATAAATCTCTCTGTGCACTCTGACTGTCATCCCAGGGATATCTGGGTGTCTACTGCTGTGCATGGATCATAGTAATCACAGCACTGGAATTTTTCCTGATGTTACTACTAACAGTTCATCTTTCTGTCAAATTCTTCTTTAAAAAAATCTCCGCCCTCAGTTGCCAAACTAGAGCTGCTTCTTTTTTGAAGAAAAAAGAAAGATTCATTATGGTAATGAGAATGATTGCTGACTAGAGATATCAGATGCCAGTTGTTCTCACAAAGAAGAATAAGCAGCATCAATAGATAATTTTAACTCCAAAAGAATATCAAGAACAGAATACTAGAGCCCAGTGGAGAATTCACAGGAAAAAACCTGAGGCGCAGGAAAAGAAGGAAATGAGAGGCCAACTCAGCTGGCAAAGATTGATGGGAGCCCCAGAGGACTTAGTGCTGAGTGGAAAAAGTAAATGAGACTATTTTGGCTCCTGTCATCCTAGCTGTGGTCTGCCAGTATCCAAACTGTGAGAGAGTTCCTCTACCCTTGCACACCCAAACACCAGTGTTGGCAGTGATTTGGGGATGTCTGGAGGGTATTACACCAGACCATAAACGCACATTGCAATTACTTACTCTGCCCAAAGACTTGAGTGGCTGGGCCAGGATGCCATTGTGAGAGCACAGCCATAAGGAGACTGTATCTTGCTCAGAGAATGTCAACCTTTGTTGCGTATCCCAGGAGGTTCTGCTGACATTAGCCAGTACCCACTCAGATGGCTGCAGCAGCACAGTGCTGGCTGGAATCAAGTGAGCTGCAGGGTTTCCAGTAATCTAGCCCTCAGGGAGTGCCACTCCTACGGGAAGGGAAAGTGCAGTGCACCAAGGAGAAAACTCCTGGGACAAAGGAAACCAAAACATACACTTTCCAGTGCCTGAGAGCTCCCTGCTTGGGGCTATGAGGGCTGGCCCCACTTCCAACAGGGATACAACTCTGTGCTTGGCTTGGCAAGTGAGAAGGAAATCCCATCCCACCAGCCAAGTGGACTCTGTGCTCAAAACCAGGCTTAGAGAGGGGAACTTCTCTTCCCACTTGCCACACTGCTAGAGACATAGCAGCTACTGCTCCCATATGAAGTTTGATATAGGCAAATTGGAAGGAAGCCTATCTGGGGCTGTGAGGGGAGACTGCAACCCCACTGTCAGAGTCACCTTCGCTTCTGGATTTGAAAGAAGAGAATAGTCCCTCCCCTCCTCTGCACAGAGCTGCAGTGTTGCTGCAATGAAAAGCAGGAGTACCAGATAGTTGTGTGTTTGGGGGTGTGGTGGAAGACTCTGCACCACATCCACTACCAGATGGCACAGAGGTTCATTGTTGAGCCACGGAGCTGGTGTCTCCTACAGCTCTTAGCTACATTTCAGCCTATAAACAAAGAGTAGTGTCTGATTAAACTGATATCCCAAGTGCTGGGATGGGGTGTGACAGGAAGACTGATAACACTCCCACCTGCCTAGACTATGGTGCTAGAGCAGCCCCTCTCTTCACTATGCAGAGACCTCTGGTCATTTCACCAGGGATGTGATGACTTCCCTGCCATTCCCGTGAGGGCAGGTGCTTGCATCCGACACTGGGGAGCCTGAGTGTGAGTTTGCCTGGTCCAGCTCTGCCCAGCTTCACCCTCATTCTCTGAGGCTAAACATGGGACACAGACCACTGCATATTCTACAGATCAGCTCATTGCCTGGGGCACCAGAGAACTTCTGGTAAACAATTAAGCATAAACCCTACAGGTACCACAGCAGCCAGCTCTTACCTGTGAGTGCCACCTACTATCCTGGAAGTCAACCTGAACAATCCACTGCAAATTCTGGACACAAATGCATAGTGCTTAGGAATGAGATAAGCTTCTCATGACCTCCACCAGTGTGGAGTCTCAAGAGGCTATGAGTCTGCTCACCCATTCAGTACACCAATAATATAGCTAACATTAGAGAAAGAGAACACATGAAGGCTATCCATAAGTAAAACAATTTTTACACACTTTTTTCCACTGAGTACACACATCAGCAAAGCAAACTGTACTACTTAAAATATATTATAGTTGCATTCTTAACAAGAGAAGAAGAAAACAAATCCTGTCCAAATGAAAAATTCAAAAATAAGAAGCGGCTCTTTCTCCATATGCAGAAATAAAAGAACAAATGTAACAATACTTGAAGTATGCAAAAGCAGAGTGAATCTCAAAAGATCAACACTAACTCTAGCTGTGGATCCTAACCAAAATGAAGTTTGTGAAATTCCAGATAAAAATTAAAAATATTTATTTTAAAGAAGCTCAACGAGATCCAAGACAAATCTAAAAACCAGTACATAGAAATCAGAAAATCAATTCAGGATATAAAGAGAAATATACCAAACAGATAGATAGTCTTAAAAAAAAGAAAGAAAGAAAGAAAAGAAACAACAAAAGAGGACTTTGGGAAATGAAAAAGTCATTGAAGAAATTACAGACTAAAAGTAAACGTTTCAACAATAAGCTAAACCAAGCAGAATCTCAGAACTTGAAGACAGGTCTTTTGAATTAACCCAGCCAGACAAAAGTAAATAGAAAAGAGCAAACAAAGCTATAAGGAAGCACAGAACTCCCTAATGACTAAACTTACAAATTATTGGTATTACTGGGTCAAAAGCAAAACATTTGAAAACATATCTAAGGAAATAACTGATAAAAACTTTCTTGCCTTGAAAGATATATAGACATGTAGATACAAGAGGCTCAGCAAACACCAGAAAAATACATTGTAGAAAAGACTTCACCACGGGATATAGTCATCAAACTGCCTGAAGTCCATGTGAAGAAAAAAATTTCTAAATTCAGCAAGAGATAAACATATAATAATCTATAAAGAAGCACCATCCAACTGACAGTGAACTTCTCAGCAGAAACCTTACGGGCCATAAGAATTTGAAGTACTATTTTCAGAGTTCTTAAAGAGAAAAGCTATCAATCGCAAATTTTATATTATGTACAATAAGCTTCTTAAAAAAATGAGACATAAAATTGTTCCCAGACAAATAAATTCTGAAGGAATTCATCAGCACTAAACCAGCCATACAGGAAAGGCCAAAAGGAGTTCTAAACACAGAAATAAAGGTCAATATTCACCATCAGAAAACTACAGGGAAGTATAACATTCTCAGGTCTTATGAAAAATTATACAAAGAATGAATAAAAAGAAATAAAATAGCAGCATGAGAAAACTCCATGAAACCAGAAAGACAAACATATAGAAGAAAAAAAAAGAATAAAGCACCTATGAAACAACTAGGTAAAAATTAACATTATGATAGGAATGAAACCTCACATATAAATATTAATCTTGAATGTAAGTAGATTAAATGCTCCACCTAAAAGATATAGATTGGCAGAATGGATGAAAAATAATTTGACCAAATTATATAAGTAATAATAATATAGCATTTGATAATATTCAGCATCCCCTCATAATAAAAACCCTCAACAAGGTAGGCATAGAGGGAACATACCCTAAAATAATAAAGGCTGCATATGACAGACCTACAGACAACATCATACTGAATGGGGAAAAGTTTAAAGAAATCCCCCTAGTAACTGGAACAAGACAAAGATGTCAACTTTGACCACTCCTATTCAACACAGTACTGGAAGTCCTAACCAGAGCAATCAGGTAAAAGAAGGAAATAAAAGGCATCCAAATTAGAAAATGGGAAGTCATATTATCTCTGTTCACAGATATGATCTTATACCTAGAAACCCCTAAGGAAACCTCCAAATACTCTTATATATGATAAATGAATTCAGCAATGTTTCAGGAAACAAAATCTATCTATAAAATTAGTAGTATTTCTATTCACTAATAACAATCAAGCTGAGAACCAAATCAAGAACACAATACCATTTACAATAGCTACAAAAATAAATATCCAGAAATATATTTAACCAAGGAAATCTGTACAAAAAACTGCAACACATTGATGAAAGAAGCTGCACATAACACAAACAAGTAGGAAAATGTCCCATGCTCATTGATCAGAAGAATTAATATCATTAAAATGACCATACCACTCAAAGCAATCTACAGATTGAATGCAATTCCTATTAAAATACCAAAATCATTCATCACAGAATTAAAAAATTCCTATAATTCATATGGAACAAAATAGCCTGTATAGCCAAAGCAATTCTAAGCAAAAAAAAAAAAAAATCATAGCTAGAGTGATCATATTACTGACCTCAAATTATTCCATAAGGCTATAGCAACCAACAAAGCATGGCCCTGGTATAAAAATAGATACATAGTTCAATGGAACAGAATAAAGAACCCAGAAAAGAGTCCTTTATATCAGCTATTTATAGTCAGCTGATATTTGACAAAATTGACAAAAACATACACTGGGGAAAGGATACTCTTTATAATAAATGGTGAGGGGAAAATTAGTTTGCCATATATGGAAGAATAAAACCAGAGCCCTATTTATTACCATTACAAAAATTTACCATTAAAAAACCAGACCCCTATTTATTACCCATTACAAAAATTAATTCAATATAAATTAAAGACTTACACGTAAGAACTGAAATTAGAAAAATACTGGCAGAAAACCTAGGGGAAATTATTCTGGATATTGGTCTAGGCGAAGACTTTATGACCAAGACCTCAAAAGCAGAGGCAACAGAAACAGAAATACACAAATGTGACTTAATTAAACTAAAAAACTTCTGCCAGAAAAAGATATAACAGAGTGAACAGATCACCTTCAGAATGGGAGAAAATATTTGCAAACTATAAATCTGACAGGATACTGATATACAGAATTTACAAGAAACTCAAACAACTCAACAATAACAAAAATCAAATAATTCCATTAAAAATGGGCAAAGGATATGAATAGACATTTTTCAAAAGCAGACATACAAATGGCTGACAAGCATATGTAAAAATGCTCAACATCACTAAGAGAAATGCAAATTAAACTTATGATGAGACATCATCTTCCACCAGTCAGAATGACTAGTATGAAAAGGTCAAATAATAACAGATGTTAGCAAGTATGCAGAGAAAAAAGAACGCTTATACACTTTTGGTGCAAGTGTAATTTGGTACAACCTCTATGGAAAACAGTATAGAGATTTGTCGAAGAACTAAAAATAGAACTACCATTTGATCCAGCAATTCCGCTACTGGGTATCTGCCCAAAGGAAAAGAAATTATTATGCCAAAAAGATGCCTGGACTCATATATTTGTTGCAGCACTATTCACAATAACAGATATTTGGAATCAACCTAAATTTCCATCAGTGGATAAATGGATAAAGAAAATGTGGTATGTATATATATAAGTGTATGTATACACACACACACACGCGTGCACACACACATTGAATACTATTTAGCTATATAAAGGAATGAAATCATGTCTTTTGTAGTAACATGAATGGAATTAGAGATCATTATCTTAAGTGAAACAACTCATGAACAGAAAGTAAAATACTGCATGTTCTCATTTATAAGTAGAAGCTAAATAACGTGTACCTATGGACGTAGAGTATAGACTAATAGACACTGGAGACTCAAGAGGCTGGAAAGGGGGAAAGGGATAGGAAATTACTTAATGGGTACAATGTATATTATTCACATGGTGGTTACACTAAAAGCCCAGACTTCACCACTACATAATATATACTTTAACAAAACTGCATTTATACCTGTTAAATTTGTATAAATAAAAAATTAAATAGGATTATTCTTCCAGAATGTTCTTGTTATGACTCACAGTAACCAGTTTACTGTGAATCCTAAATGTCTGAGACAGGTCTCAGTTAATTTAGAAAATTTATTTTGCCAAGATTGGAGGCGTGCACCTGTGACACAGACTTAGGAGGTCCTGATGACATGTGCCCAAGGTGGTCAGAGCACACACTGGTTTTATACATTTTTGGGAGATATGAGACATCAATCAACATATGTAAGATGAACTTTAGTTCAGTCTGGAAAGGCAGGATAACTCAAAGCAAAGGTGGGAAAAATCAAAGCGGGGAGGGGTTGTCTAGGTCATAGGTGGAGAAGAAACAAATGGCTTCATTTGTTTTGAGTTTCTAATTAGCCTCTCCAAAGGAGGCAACTAGATATGTGTTTATCTCAGTGAGCACAGGGGTGACTTTGAATAGAATGGGAAGCCGGTTGGCCCTAAGCATTTCCCAGCTTGACTTCTCCCTTTAGCTTAGTGATTTCAGAGCCCCAAGATTTTTTTCCTTTCATGTTTCCCCTCCTTTTAAGAAAATCTTTAGGAGAAAGAATTTTAGAAGAAAATGAATCTCTGGTCTCAGGTTTCATCTCATCTCTCATGACTAAGATGGTTTATTCCTAGATGGGTATGTCCTGAGTTATTAGGAAAGCTCATTTTTCACAGATTGTGAAGTCTCATGTCCTATGAAGAGAAAATAGGAGGAGGAAGGGAGAAAAACAACAACAAACAAAAGAACAATCCTGGAAAATTGATATACTCCACATTACTCTGAGGTCCATGTATCAGTAGGCAGGTATGAAGGTGGTTTATGTATGTAAATAGGTGGCTGTTATTTTCTTCTGAAGTTTAAGTAGTCTAGCTTCAGTTCACAGGGCTTTACAAAAGTACAGATTAGTTTTTAGTGACTCCAAGTCAGAAAAAATCAGGAAAAAAGAAGGAAAAAATTGAAAATATTATTTTTCAGACTTGCAGCCAAGAAAAATTATAACTCAGTCCAAACTGTAGAAAATAATACAAATTGAAAAACATAGGCAAGACTAGAATCTACAACAGGTGTACTATAGTTTTTGAGACATAATTTTTCTCTCCCCAGTTTTCCATTTTTACTAAAGACAAATCATGATAGGATGAATTTGCTGTATTATACTTGGCCTGATTATTTCTATACAGTGAAGCAAGAACAATTATTTTTCACATAGGCTTGTAAATTGACTTTGATGGAACCTTGTTCTATAGAAGGAATCTCAGATAAGACTTTTTTAAAGCCAAGCCCAGCCATAGGTTTGTACCCTCAAATACCAATAAGTTGGGTGAATTCCTTTCCTGTTGAGTTTCCAAAATAAACTTGGGGCTCCTGGGTCTGTCAGAAAGTGACATTCTTTACTTATCACAGGTCAGGAACCCAGTACAAGGACTGTGTAGACAAGGTATGAGGTCAGTTTTCCCCAGGGGCCTCTATTGGTTCCATGAGTCAAGTTTGATTTCTTAAAGACAAGTATTCTATTCCAGTCAAAGCCTTGATAAAATAACCAGTTTCTCCAATTGTGTCCTGTTACAAATGAAAACAGATTTTTTTTTTTTTGGACTGAGTCTTGCTCTCTCACCAGGCTGGAGTGCAGTAGTGCGATCTCGGCTCACTGCAATCTCTGCCTCCCGGGTTCAAGCCATTCTCTTGCCTCAGCCTCCTGAGTAGCTGGGATTGTAGGCACGAACCACCATGCCCAGCTAATTTTTGTATTTTCAGTAGATACAGGGTTTCACCATGTTGGCCAGGATGGTCTTGATCTCTTGACATCATGATCTGCCCACCTCGGCCTCCCAAACTGCTGGGATTACAGGCATGATCCACCACACCTAGCCGAACACAGATTTTTATTGCATTTATGCAAATAACTGTATTGCCATAAGTTAAGAATACTCACAAATAGTTTCCAAATTCTACAATTAGGTAGAGAGAAATAAGTATTCTCCAAATTTTGTTCATAGGAGTATATTAAATTGTTAAAAGCTGTCAACAGCTCAAAAGAAAAGTTTTCTTGACTCTGAAAAACAAAACACAGCATCAGCAACATTTTAAGCAAAAAGTCAAAAAGATTATTTCAGTCTTGCATTAGTTCAGTCCGTGCAGTTAATTCCGGTTCTGCTTGATATTCATGAACATTTTAGCTTTCCATGAGTCCTGAAAGTTTTTCCTCTATTCTAATGTCATAATCTCAAAAATTATCAGAAACCTGCATTCAAGAGCACCTGTTAGAGTTTTATAGCTGATTTTAAAACCACCTTCTAAAGAGGACCAAAACAAGACAATTGTCTGTATAGGACAAAAAGTTCTAGGGCAGTCATAGCCAAAGACACAACTGACAAGGACATTTGTTACCTCTGTGGCACACAATAATTTAACATAACAGTTATAATTATTACTGATAATGTACACTAAGTCATATCAGAATTATAGGAGTTTCCCATGATTTTGGAACATGCACCCATAACATATTTATACAAATACAGTCCGAAGAAAACCAAATACCATTTTATATTTGATAATGGTTTCTCCCCCACCCGACCTCCTTTTTTCTTCCTCTTTTTTTAGTGCAAATGTAAGCACTTCAGAGGCCTTGTTCCCCATAGTTTGGAACTTTCCTTCAGATTTGATCAAGTCAGACAGAGTTGATCAAAAAACCAAGACAACAAAAAACAAAGACAAACAATAACAACAACAAAGCAGTTATGCAAGACAAAGTACCACACAACTTATATTGTTACTGAGCACTCTGATGGTAAGGAGAAATTAAGACCAGCTGGTTGTTTAACGTTAGCCACAATAAAACACCAATTCAGCTACTTGCCTAGGGATAAGTCTCAGGCTGATGTCTGCACGCTACCATCCTAGAAGCAGGAAAAAAAAAAAAAAGCAAACTCATCTTCCCTGCTGGGAGTGAGCTTAAACTGTATAAAGGAGTTACCTGCCTTCCATCATCATGGAAGCAAGAAATCTTGCCTTCCTTGTTGGAAGCAAGTAAAACTCCAAAAAGAGAGGAGTTGTACAGCAAAATAAACCTTAGACCTCAGGCTAACTTTGTGACATCAGGGATTCTCTGGAGCAGGTGCTCCCAGACCTCAGCAAATTGCTCTGCTGGTTTGAATCATAAAGTCAGCTCATGCTGGTACCAAGCACCGACAGGAGATTTGTCAAAAGTCAGGGGCATCTCTACTCAGAATCCCTTCACGGTTACCAAAATGTGAATACTGAATGTCTGAGACAGGTCTCAGTTAATTTATAAAGTTTATTTTCCCAAGGTTGAGAACGCACGCCCATGACATAGCCTCAGGAGGCCCTGATGACATGTGCCCAAGGTAGTCAGAGCACACTTTGATTTTATACATTTTCGGCAGACATGAGACATCAATCAGCATATGTAAGACGAACACTGGTTCAGTCTGGAAAGGCAAGACAACTCAAAGCAAACGTGAGAAGACTCAAAGCAAAGAGGGGGCTTCTAGGTCACAGGTAGAGAAGAGACAAATTGTTGCATTCTTTTGGGTTTCTGATCAGCCTCTCCAAAGAACGCAATCACATATGCATTTATCTCAGTGAGCAGAGGGGTGACTTTGAATAGAATGAGAAGCAAGTTGGCTCTAAGCAGTTCCCAGCTTGACTTTTCCATTTAGCTTAGTGATTTTGCGGCCCCAAGTTTTATTTTCCTTGCACACAAACAATATTACTCTTTCCAGATCCCTAACTTTACAGCTAGTTTAGTGGGAAATTTTTACAGATTCTCACTTTAGCCATCTCATCTTCCAGATGAGAATATAGTTACGTAGATAAAAGTCCACAGGTTCTTTCTGGAAATGCTAAGAATAATATAAATAGTTTTAAGGAACATGGGCTTTTGAGCCTATTTTGAACTTGGGGTCAAGTCCTAGTTGTACCAGTAATCACCTAGGAAATAATGGGAAAATAAGTGTTCCCTATGTGCACTATGGAGAAAATAAAGGCCCAATATTAATAGAGAAGTTTTGATGATTCCATGAGTTAACACATAAGAGATGTTTAAAAAAAAGTTTTGGCATGTAGTAAGCCCTCCTTAAAACTCAGATATTATTATAGTTTATACCTTTATTCAATAATTTCCATGTGACAACATTTTTCTAAACTTGTGAACAAAGCACACATGAAAAAAGTTGATGAGAAGCAAGCCTAAAATTACAACACTGCCCTTCCTGAATTCATGTTCTGAAAACAACGCCTTCTCAGTATGTGCAGCTGTTTTGACTTAGGCTATTCCTAGGTCAAAAACCTGTATTTCTGCCAGGCTCCAGACAGTGGAAAGCCCACTCAACAGCAACTCTTTCCCCCAGTATTTAGACCACTTAAAGAACAGGCCTTAAAGCATTTTGAAAATATTTTGGTATTTTCACCCCATAATTCATTCTTTAGCCAAAGCCGTAGGTAAAGTTTCCTGGGCTCACTTGCAGCTCATCATAGATGAATAAAGATTAAACAACCACTTTTGGTTGTTTAAATTCCAGAATATTTTCAATGCTTTCCTATAGATTATGACAAGAAACATTTCTGGCTCTCAAATGTCATTTAGTTAGGCTAACGCAGGCTGGCAATATTCAACTCAGCAAACAATTACATTAGCGTATGGCCCCTGTTGGATCCTTCAATGGAGACTTTGGCCAGTTTACCCACATCAATGAATCTATTCATATGGAATTTGTTTTATTGGTGCAATTATCTTAATATCCAATCTTATAAATAATACCCAGATTTTTAAAACCTTCTTCTTTTGAAATAACTTTCGACTATATTATGGGCTGAATTGTGTACAGCAAAATTTGTATGTTGAAGCCCTATCTCCCAGTACTTCAAAATGTGACTTCGTTTGGAGATAGGGCCTTTAATGAGGTGATTAAGTTAAAATGAGGCCACTGGAGTGGGCTCTAATGCAATCTAACTGGTGTCCCTGTAGGAAGTTTGAATACAGAGACAGCATGGATGCACAGAGAGACCACATAAGCACACATAAAAAGGCAGGCATTGCCAAGCCAAGGAGAGAAGCCACAGGAGAAACCAAGTCTGCCACGTTGATCTTGGAATTCCAGCCTGCAGAGCTGTGAAAAATAACTTTCTGTTGCTTAAGTCACTTGGTGTGTGGTATTTTGTTATAGCAACCCTAGCAAACTGATACGTATTTACTAACAGAGACTTCTAATTTATCATTCACCAACTTCATCTAAGGTTAATATCCTATATAACTGTAGTACAATTATCAAAACCACAGCACTTAGATTGTAAATAAGAAGTTCCTCTATTTTTTCCTCCCTATGTCCCTTCTCTGTCTCTCTTTTTCTTAAACACTCTGATTCTAAATATTTTCTCAGGGTACAATGAATCTAGGATTTAGTTACTGGGTAAGAAACAATAAAAGAAAACCATTTTAGCTTTCTCTTAAAAGGCAAAATTTAATCATCAGAATTGGAAAATGCAGCTGAAGTTTTTCAGAGTATTGCAGTGACTCACTGGAATACTCAAATATTTTCATTTCAACTGTTAGGGTTCAACGCGTTCTTGATCAACAATATAACTTTCACATAAGAAGCTTATGAGGCTGTGAATTCTACCTTTAGAACTCAGCAACTTGACGTTAATCACTGAATTTGCCTTTAGTATTTATAAACTCACAGATCTGAACATATAAGGAATATGTAATACTTTCACAACTGAGTGTCATTCTTTGCCTTAAGGCAAGACTTTTGACCTTGTTTCTTGTCATTCTCTCGCTTTGAATTATCTGATCCTATCCGAAACAAATATCTTACACTGTGATTTTTTTCTTACAATTTATGTCCCATTAAATTTTGTTATGGCAACATCTACCTGGTATCCTAGAGCTACCTACATGATTTCAGTTGTTGACAGACCATAATTAGCTATTTCTGAATTGTGTGCCATGGGATGCTAATTTACTTCCATAAAAATGAGAAAATTCATAATGTCTTTCATTTTATCTCTATTCAAAAACTAATTCCAAACATTGCCATGTCTCAGAGGATCTGTTTCCTGCAGCCAGCTCTTTGACACAAATCTCATTATCAGTTAAATTCTTTCTCTCCAAGAAAATAATACATTTTGGCTTACATAAGAAAAAAAAGAAATTTATTGGAAGGATGGCAAGTCACTCAAAGATTAAAGATTTTTACAAACATACCTTGGAAAGGACAGGAATAGGGGCCCTCTAAAATTCTTCAGCATTTTCCATTATTTTATCAGTTTGTTCAAGATGCAAATTCCCAGGACAGAATCTCATTGTCTACACTTTACAAAAGATAGTGTTCACTCCCTACCTGAGGTAGGATGAGCTACTGACAAAAGGAAGCACGTTGATGACTACCACTACACAGGGAATGGAGAGGCAGTAGTTCCCAAGAAAAAGAATGGAAGAAAGATGGGAAAGTAAAACAAAACAACAGTTGTCCAGTACAGGACTCAAAAGGAAATATAGAAGGGAGTGAATCACATGTGTGAGGCACAGAAATGTTAAGGTTTCCAGATTTTTATGGTAAAATTCTAGCAGCGCCTGATTTGGCCTTTCCTACATTCCTACCAAATTATACATTAAAAAATTCCCAAATTAAAACAGAAACAAGCATTAGTCAATAAACTTTCATATTACAGATGGAATTTATTTTCATTAAGAAAAGTTATAATAAAGCCCTTAGGCACAATAGCAGAACTGTATATAGAAAAACACTATGTAAAATGTCCACCGATCTCCACAAATAGCATGAGGATAATAGGAGAATTTCCACACGGGTATGGTCTGTAATATTTAATAAGACCAAAGCTGTGTTATTCTCACTAATTCCCTGTATCCAGTACATTAGAATATATTTTCTGCTCAATACCTCATAACATATTTTTGACTCAGCTGGAGTGCAGTGGCATGATCACGGCTCACAGCAGCCTCGACTTCTCAGGCTCAAGTGATCCTCCCACCTCAGCTTCTCAAGTAATTGGGCTACAGGCATGCACCGTCATGCCCAGCAATTTTGTTTTTTAACCTTGTTGTAGAGATGGAATCTCACTATGCTGTCCAGGCTGGCCTTAAACTCCTGGGCTCAAATAATTCTCCTGCCTTGGCCTCCCAAAGTGTTGGGATTATAGGCATGAGCCACTGTGCCCAGCCACAGTGTAAAAAATTAACAGTATCAAACACAAAGAGAAACTTCGATACATTTCAGTAAAGTACAACAATGACCACTGGACAAGAAACTAACTGGCAACTGTGCTAGATAAAGAAGAGTATGGAATAATATGAAGGGCTTCACGAACTTCATGGAAAAATGGAATTAAAAGATAAAAATTAAAAATATCAACGTGATTTCCCAACATAAGCTCCATTGAGATCAAGAAACTTTTGTAAGTAATGATCCCAGCCATTTAGCCCGTGCCTAAAGAATTGAGGGCTCCTCAGAATTCAACCATATCAATGCAGTTTTTTTTTACATTACTAACTAAAGAAAAATGAGTGATCTTTACCATTTTTGTTTTTTTTTTTAAGATTAGGAAACTAAAGGAAATCAGAGTCAAATCAGAACTGTAAGGTGAATGCTTAATGTTTTCCACTGAAACTCTGGCAAAATTGCTCTTGTTTGATGAGAAGAATGAGCAGGAGCTTGGCTGTGGTGGCAAAAGACTCTGTTGGAGCTTTCATGGGTATTTTTCTGCTAAAACTTTTGCTAATTCTGCTAAAGCTTTTGCTAACTTTTTCAAAACACTCCCAAATAAGGAGACGTTATTATTCTTTGGCACTTCAGCTGTTACCATAACTTCTGCTCTTGACCTGTCTGCTTTTGCTTTGACTGGACCACTTTTACTTCTTGGTAGCCATTGCTTTGATTGTGTTTTGTCTTCAAGGTTGTACTAGTAAAGTCATGTTTCATCTCCTATTATAGTTCTTCAGAGACATGCTTCAGGATCTTGATCCCACTTTTTAAAAATTTCCATTGAAAGCTCTGCTCTTGTCTGTGCAAGGCAGAGCTTGTGCTCTGTTTTGATATGAGCACAACAGTTTTAGCACCCATTGAGTGGAAAATGTGTTCAACTTTAATTTTTTAGTCAAAATTGTGTAAGTTGAACTAACTGAGTATCTATGGTGTTGACTATTGTTTCTCTGGTTAATTGTGAGTTCTTTTCAATCAGAGCAAGAGTATAAACAACATTAATTTTTTTCTCACAAATTGATGTGGATGGTCTCCTACTGTGAGCTTCATTTCAACATCATCTTGTTCTTCTTAAAATGAGTTATTCATCTGTAAATTGTTGATTTATTTGGGTCATTGTCCCCAAAAACTTTTTGTAAAGCATCAATTATGTTATCATTCTTTCACCAAAGCTTCACCACAATTCGACATATGTCCCTGCTTTAATTTCAGCTGAATTCATGTTGGTACAATGGGGGCTCTTTTCAAACTCATGTCTTATCTTTCTTAATGCTTCAAACTAGATCCTGCTCAGACATGTTATAACAAGTTAGTGTAAGCTTATTTTGGTGCCAGAAATATTTTGAAATCCATGCATAGTTTTTTCACAATACACATTTTCCATGAACTTTTTGAGTCCCCTTATAGGTTTAAGGCAAATTTAAAGATAACTTGAGATCCAAAAAAAGCAAAAGAAGAGTAATGTGTTCACTCATAAAAGGCTTCAACGAATTTACCACACGATGACCCTCCCTGAAAGTGTTGTTGGAGGAGGTATACCAGCAAGAAGATAAATAAAAATAGGAGGATGCTCTAAAGTGGGCAATAAAATATCATAATCATGTCAACTATTATCTAAATAAATCCAAAATCTACAGTGATAACAATCCAGATACGAAGTTTTAGATAAAAATATAATGTTAGGGGACGGGGGCAAGTCAGTGAAAGACCAGACGAAAAAGATAACTTGCCAGGGTAATTATCTAGTTTGAGGCAAAATATAGATATTGGTAAATTTAACAAAATGATGGGAAAAAATAACCCAAAATATCTATTATAATTAATTACGGATAACTAACTAAAGGAAAATAAAGTAGATTAAATGGACTTTGGATTTTCAAAAGAGATGAAAAAAATATTGAGCCATTTAATGAGACAGAGAAAGGGAGGAAAAAGCAAGCATGTTAATGAAAATTACATAGCATAATGGCAGAGCTGAGTTATACAAAAACAGTACAGTAAGACTTCAGATTTACCTTACTAGACAAAATATGGAAAATAATAATTTCAGGCATCAGACAGTATGTAATGCAGAACTATAATCCCTGAGAAAAGACAAAGCAACAATGTGAGCCTATGGTTGTACCAGCTTACTACCTGAAAGGCAATGTTTAAGGCACAGCAGAGTTAGATATACCCAAACAAAGTATGGAAATATCACTCAATTGAGGAAACAGATTTTGGAGTTTGGCAAGGCCAAGTTAGCCAGAACTTAAGTGCTGGAGAGTAAGGATCTGGAGAGAGAAAAAGAGGGGGAGGAGCTGAAAATCTGAAGATGGACCCCCGGGGGTATTTAGGTAGATATGGATATCTGCAATGGGAGAAAAGATTACCCAAGACTACAAAAAGAACCCCGAGAGGGCAGTAGTACAAAGGAGTAGGTCTAACAATTCCAATAGCTCACACAGGGCTAGAAATAATTGTAATTCATGAGAACATCATGTAGAAAGTGTAGAAGAGTATTGCCTGTCCGCGCGCGGTGGCTCACTCCTGTAATCCCAACACTTTGGGAGGCCGAGGCAGATGGATCACGAGGTCAGAAGATCGAGACCATCCTAGCCAACGTGGTGAAACCCCATCTATACTAAAATACAAAAAAAACAAACAAAAAAAATTAGCTGGGCATGGTGGCTTGTGCCTGTAGTCCCAGCTACTCAGGAGCTGAGGCAGGGGAATTGCTTGAACCCAGGAGGCGGAGGTTGCAGTGAGCTAAGATCGTGCTACTGCACTCTAGCCTGGCAACAAAGCCAGACTCAGTGTCTAAAAAACAAACAAAGAAAGCAGAAAAACAAAAGTATTGCCTTAGTAAACAAAAGTATTGCGTTAGTAAGTGGTATTAATTTAACCTTAGATTAAAGCTCCTCTGAACTGGTCCTACCAAAGCTTAAGAGCAAGGCTTTAAATAATTCAACAAATTCCAAAAGATCTAGCTATTTTCAAAAAATTTATTGGAACAAAAGCCAATGTTCTTTAAAGGGATACAACAAAATAGAAAGAATAAAAAAATTCACAATATGTGGCATCTAAGAAAAAATTATCAGGCACACAAAGAAACAGGAATTGATAGATATTAATTAGGATAAAAATCAAGGATACAACTGGGAATAGCAAACAAAGCTGTTAAAGCAGACATTGTAAAGATATTCCATATGTTTGAGAAAGTAGAATAAAACATTACTATAATAAAGAGAGAAAATTAAGGTATAAAAAAGTGCAAATAAAAATTTTAGAGGTGAGAAAATGTAATTTGTGAAATGAAAAATACAGTGGATGAAGTTAAGAAGAGAAAAGACATTACAGAACAAATGATCAGTGATTAACGACATTGTAAAAACAGCAATAAGAATTATCCAAAATGAAGAAGGAAGAAAAAGACTGAAATACAAAAACACCAGTAATCAGTGGTACAATATAAAATGAGATAACATGTGTGTAACTAGAATTTCAGAAAAAAAAGAGAAATATGAGACAATAGAAATAATATCTGAAGGAATATTCACAGTTTTGTTTTTCAAATTTGATGAATACTGCATATCCATGGAGTTAGAAAGCTCGATAAAGCTCACTTAGAGGAAACTTAAACAAAACTACATCAAGGTAAATTGTAACCAAACTGCTGAAATCTAGCAACAAAGAGAAAAGTCTTAAAAGCAGACATAGAAAAAGATACATTAAAAATAAAAGAAAAAAGCACAAGAATGAAAACAGACTTCTCATCAGATGCTGTGTAAGTCAAAATACAATGCAAAAGCATCCGCAAAAGTGGAAAAATTTAAAAACACAACCAAGAAGTGCTTTATTAAGTGAAAATACTTTTTTTCAATTTTGAAGGTAGCAGAGACTCCTTTAGGCAAACATATGTTGAAAGAACTTATCATTAGCACAGTTGTTCTAAGAAATCTTAAAGTTTTTTAAGGAGAATATTAGATAAAAATTTGGACCTACACAAGGAAATGAACAGTGCAACAAATAGTTAAAATGTCGAAACATATATATATTTTTAAGCTTTTTGTTTTATTATTATTGATTGATAGATAATTGTTCATGTTGATGGAATACAGTGTGATATTTTGATACATGTATACAATGTGTGATCAATAATCAATAATAATCAATAATACATGTATACAATGTGTAATAATTTGTGTTGGGAACATTCAAAATTTGCACTTCTAGCTATTTAAAAATATGCAATAAATTGTTGTCAATTAGAGTCATCCAATAGTGCTATAGAATGCTAGAACTTATTTCTCCTATCTAGCTATATTTTTGTATCTGTTCACCATGCTTTAGCTATGTCCACTCTTCCCTACCCATCCCCACCTCTAGTACTCACTATTCTACTTTCTACTTCTATGAAATCAACTTTTCATCTTTCATATATGAGTTGGAACATGCGGTATTTATCTTTCTATGTCTGGCTATTTCACTTAACATAATGTCCTTCAAGTTCATCCATGTTACAGCACATGATATAATTTTGTTTCTTTTTATGGCTCAATAGTGTTCTAATATGTATATACACACATTTTCTTTAAACAGTCAAAAATATTTTAAGACTATATATATTCTTCATTTCTTTGTGTAGATCTAAATTTTTGTCTGTATTTTCCTTAAAAAACTTTCTTTAAGATTTCTCTTAATAGTCTCCTGGTGATAAGTCTCTCAACATATGTTTGCCTGAAGAAGTCTTTATTTCACCTTCATATTTGAAAAACATTTAAAATATATTTGACTGTTTAAAGCAAAAATTATAAATATCATAAAATACTGTTGGGTTTTTAGATGTTGTAGAAGTAAAATGTTTACTAAAGTTCACAAAAAGGTTAGAAGATTAAAAATACACTTTTATAAGATTTCATACTATATACATGCTGGAATTATACTATATGAATTAGACTGTTATAACTTAAAGATTTATAGGTGAACCTTAGAAAAACTGTTAAAAATTAAACGATGGTGTTTACTACTAAACCAATAGTGTAGGTAAGCAGAATAATAAAAGAGTGTAGAAAAAAAATGAAAAAGAAAAGAGGAGCAGATAGAGGAAAACTAACAGCATGTAAGATTTGAACCCAAAAATGTCAATAATTTTATTCAGTTATATTAACTGTAATAGTCTAAACATTTTAATTAAAAGTGAGAAATTTTCACATGGGATTAAAAACAAAAATCTAACCAAATGTTGTCTATAAGAAACACACTTTAATTTGTATCTTTTTATTTATTTATTTTTTGAGATGGAGTCTCGCTCTGTTGCCAGGTTGGAGTGCAGTGGTACAATCTCAGCTCACTGCAACCTCCGCCTCCCAGGTTCAAGCAATTCTCCTGCCTCAGCCTCCCAAGTAGATGTGACTACAGGCACGGGTGCCACCATGCCCAGCTTATTATTATTATTATTATTATTTTGGTATTTTTAGTAGAGATGGGGTTTCACCATGTTGGCCAGGATGGTCTCGATCTCTTGACCTCATTATCGACCCGCCTCGGACTCCCAAAGTATTGGGATTACAGGCGTGAGCCACCATGCCTGGCAGAAACACACTTTAAATGCAAAGACATATACAGATTGAAAGTAAAATAATGAGGGTGGTCAAGACGGCTTACTAGAAGTAGCTAGTGTGCACCACTGTTTTCGAGAGAAATGAAAGGGGCAAGTAAATATAGCATCTTCAACTGAAACATCCAGGTACCTGCATTGAGACTCATCGAGGAAGCAACTTGACCCATGGAGAATGGAGAAAAGCAAGGCAGAATGACATGGGAGTGACACAAATCTAGGGGAACCTCCCCGACAATAAAACAATATAGGAGCTGATAGACAAATAGCCAGTATAAAAAAGAACCTAACTAATCTGATAGAGCTGAAAAACTCACTTAAAGAATTCCACAATACAATCATAAGCATTAATAGCAGAATAGACCAAGCTGAGAAAAGAATTTCAAAACTTGAAGACTGATCCCTGAAATAAGACAGTCAGACAAAAATAAAGAAAAAATAAACAAAACTTCCAAAAAATATGTGATTATATAAAGAGCCCAAATCTATTAATCACTAGATTCTGGAAGACAGGGAGAAAGCAAACAAGTTGGAAAACATATTTCAGGATATTGTCCATAAAAACTCCCCAACCTTACCAGAGAGGCCAACATTCAGGAAATACTAATAACCCCGGCAAGATTCTACCCAAGAAGATCATCCTCAAAACACATAATTGTCAGATATTCTAAGGGAGAAATGAAAGAAAGAATGTTAAATGCAGCTAGAGAGAAAGGGCAGGTCATCTACAAAGAGAACCCCATCAGGCGAACAGCGGACCTCTCAGCTGAAACCCTACAAGCCAGAAGAGACTGGGGGCCTATATTCAACATTCTTTTTTAAAAAATCTTCAACCGAGAATTTCATATTCAGCCAAACTAAGCTTCCTAAGCAAAGGAGAAATAAAATCCTTTTCAGAGAAGCAAATGCTGAGGGCGTTTATTACCACCAGACCTGCCTTAAAAGAAATCTTGAAAGGAGCACTAAATTTGGAAAAGAAAGATTATTACTAGCCAATACAAAAACACACTTCAGTACACAGAACAGTGACACTATAAAGCAACCACACAAACAAGCTGGCATAATTTCCAGCTAACAACACAATGACAGTATCTAATTCTCACGTATCAATACTATCCTAGAATATAAATAAGCTAAATGCCTTATTTAAAAGACACAGAGTGAACTGCTAGATTAAAACAAACAAACAAAAAAAAGCAGGACCAAATGGTATGCTCTCTTCAAAAGACCTATCTCACATGCAGATTATACCCATATGCTCAAAATAAAGGGATGAAGGGAAATACACCAAGCAAATGGAAAACAGAAAAAAAGCAGACGTTGTAATCCTAATTTCAGGCAAAACAGGCTTAAAAACAACAAAGATCCAAAAAGACAAAGGAAGGACATTACATAATGGTAAATGGTTCAATTCAGAAGAACACCTAACTATACTAAATATATATGCACCCAACACACACGAGCTTCCAGATTCATAAAGCAAATTCTTGGAAACCTATGAAAAAACATAGAATCCCACACAATAATTGTGGCAGACTTCACCACTCCACTGACAATATTAGACAGATCATTGAGGCAGAAAATTAACAAAGCTATTCAGAACCTGGTCTTTAGACCAGGTTGGACCAAACAGATCTGAAAGACTGTTACAGAACTTTCCAACCAAAAGCAACACACAATCTCATCGTCACATGACACATACTCTAAAATAGGCCACATAATCAGACATAAAACAATCCTCAGCTAATGCAGAAGAATTGAAATCATACCAGATACACTCTCCAACCACAATGCAATAAAAATAGAAGCCAAGACTCAAACAAACAAACATTCAAAACCATGTAATAACATGAAAATTAAATAACATGTTTCTGAATGGCCTTTGAGTGAATAAAGCAAAAATCAAGAAGTTCTTGGAAACTAATGAGAATAAAGACACAATAGGCCGGAATCTCTGGGACACAGCTAAGACAGTTTTAAGAGGAAAATGTATAGAACTAAAGGAGACCTAGTACCATTTCTACTGAAACTATTCCAAAAAATTGAGGAGGAGGTAGTTCTCCCCAACTCATTCTATAAGGCCCGCAACATCCTGATACAAAAATCTGGCAGAGACCCAACAAAAAAAGAAAATTTCAGGCCACTATCCTTGATGAACACCATTGCAAAAATCCTCAACAAAATACTTGCAAACTGAATCCAGCAGCACATCAAAAAGCCAATCCACCACGATCAAGTAGGCTTCATCCCTGTGATGCAAGGTTGGTTGAACACATACAAATCAGTAATTGTGATTCATCACATAAATGGAACTACAGACAGAAACCACATGATTATCTCATAGATGCAGAAAAGGCATTCAATTAAATTTAACATCCCTTCCTGTTTAAAACTCTCAGTAAACTAGATTTTGAAGGAATATAATTCAAAATAATAAGAGCTATCTATGACAAACTCATAACCAATATCAAACTGAATGGGGAAAAGCTGGAAGCATTCCCCTTGAAAATCAGCACAAAACAAGCAAAACAAGGATGCCCTCTCTCATCCCTCCTATTCAATATAGTATTGGAAGTCTTGGCCAGAGCAATTTGGCAAGAGAAATAAATAAAAGCCATTCAAATAGGAAAAAAGAAAGTCAAATTATCCCTGTTTGCAGATGACATGATTCTATGTCTAGAAAACCCCATAGTTGCAGCCCCAAAGCTCCCAGAGCTGATAAACAACTTCAGTGGTTTCAGTATGCAAAATCAATGTAGAAAAATTGCTACCATGTCTATACATCAACAACAGCCAAGATGAGAGTCAAATTTGAAATGCAATCTTATTCACAAATGCCACAAAAAGAATAAAATACCTAGGAATACAGTTAACCAGAGAGATGAAGAATTTCTACAATGAAAATTATGAAACACTGCTCAAAGAAATCAGAGATGACATAAACAAATGGAAAAACATTCCATGTTCATGAATAGGAAGAATCAGTATTAAAATGGCCATAGTGCCCAAAGCAATTTATAGATTCAATGCTATTCCTATCAAACTACCAATGACATTCTTCAGAGAACTAGAAAATAACTATTTTAGAATTCATATGGAATAAAAAAAGAACCTGAATAGCCAACACAATCCTAAGCAAATAGAACAAAGCTGGAGGCATCATATTTTCTGACTTCAAACTATACTACTGAGCTACAGTAACCAAAATAGCATGGTACTGGTACAAAAACAGACACATAGACCAATGGAACAGAACAGAGGTCCCAAGAATAAGGCTGCACACCTACAACTGTGTGATCTTTGACAAAGCTGACAAAAAAAAAAAAGCAAGGGGGAAAAGACTTCCTATTGAATAAATGGTGCTGGGATAATGAGCTAGCCACATGCAGAAGGTTGAAACTGGATCCCTTCCTCACAGCATGTAGAAAAATCAACTCAAAATAGATTAAAACTTAAATGTAATACTATAAAATACTACAAAAACCCTGGAAGATAACCTAGGCAATACCACTCTGGACATAGAAATGGGTAAATATTTCAAGATGATGACACCAAAAGCAATCACAACAAAAGCAAAAATTGACAAATGGGATCTAATTCAACTTAAGAGATTCTGCACAGCAAAAGAAACTATCAACAGAGTAAACAGACAACCTACATAATGGAGAAAATATTTGCAAACTTTGCATTTGACAATGGTCTAGTACCCAGTATCTATAAGTAAGTTAAGCAAATTTATTAGAAAAAAACAAATAACCCCATTCAAAAGTGAGCAAAGGACATGAACAGACATTTTTCAAAACAAGACATGCATTCAGCCAACAATAATATGAAAAAAAATTCTCAATATCATTGATCATTAGAGAAATCCAAATCAAAACCACAATGAGATACCATCTCACAACAGTCAGAATGTCTTTTATTAAGAAGTCAAAAAAATAACAGATGCTGGTGAGATTGGTAGGAGTGTAAATCAGTTCAACCATCATGGAAAGCAGAGTAGAAATTTCTCAGAGAGGTAAAAATAGAATTACCCTTTGACCCAGCAATCCTATTACTGAGTACGTACCCAAAGAAATATAAATCATTCTTCCATAAAGACACAGGCACACAAATGTTTATTACAGCACTATTCAAAACAGCAAAGACATGGAATCAACCTATATGCCCACCAATGACAGACTGGATAAAGAAAATGTGGTGCATATACACCATGGAATACTAAGCAGCCACAAGAAAGAAAAATATCATGTCTTTTGTGGGAACATGGATGGAGCTGGAGACCATTATTCTTAGCAAACTAATGCAGGAAAAGAAAACCAAATGTTCTCACTTGTAAGTGGGAGCTAAATGATGAAAACTCATGGATACAAAGAGGGGAACAACAGACAGTGGGGCCTACTTGAGGGTGGAACAAGGAAAGAGGGAGAAGATCAGAAAAAATAACTATTGGGTACTAGGCCTAGGACCTGGGTGATGAAATAATCTGTACTACAAACCCCCATGACATGAGTTTACCTGTCTAACAAAGCTATAACTGTACCCGTGAACCTAAAAGCTAAAAATAAAAATACAAATAAAATAAAGTAATAAAAAAATCTAGACCATGAAAACCCAAATTGAAAGAAACATAGAGTATCTCTATTAATATTAACCAAAAGATTTCAGAGAAAGGCACATTACCAGAGTTAAAGAGAAAAACTTTATAATAATAAAAGGGATTTATTCATGAAGAGAATATAAAAATTCTTAAATGTTCATGCACCTAATAACAACATTTAAAGATAAAGAAAGCAAAAAGTGATAGTACTAAAAGGAGAAATATAGAAATTCATAAATAGTGTTGAGAATGTTAATCCTCCCCTCTCAATACTTAATACAAAAAGTAGATAGGTGTTTAGTAAGGATATGGAAGAATTTAACATCACTATCAGAAAAGTTTATCTAATTAACCTGTATAGAACAATGCCCCCAACAACGATAGCCTACACATGCTTTTCAAATAAATATGTGATATTCATCCAGATAGAACATACATAGGTCATATATAGGTCTGGGCCATAAAACACATCTTGTTCAGTTTAAGAGGGCTGAAATAATGAAAAGTGTGTTTTATGACCAAAATTGATTTAAACTAGAAATTGATATAAAAAAGATATCTGGAAAATTCCCAAGTATTTTGAAATTAAACTACAAACTTCAAAATAATTCATGGATGAAAGAAAATCACAAAGAAAATTAGAAAAATATTAGGAAAAAATTTAACTAAATGAAAATAAAAGCATAGCAAATTAAGATGTGTAAGACGCAGTTAAGTTTTTTAGGAAGGAAATAATATTACTAAACAATTATATTAGAAAAGAAGAAGTATCTCAAGTCAATCATCTGAGTTTCTAACTTAAAAATCTAGAAAAAGAATGAAAGAGGGAAAAGATTAAAGGAGAGGCTATTATTTCAGATCCTACAACTATTAAATTGTTTATAAAATGCACAAGAAAAATTCTAGCCTCAGATGTCTTAAGTGGTTACTTCTAACAAACATTTAAAGAAGAAATACCAATTCTACACAAACTTTTGAAGAAAACAAAAGATACAGAAACATATTTCAATATTTTTTATGATCTCAGGCATACTCTGTATGGAACTTCACAAAGACATCACAAGTAAACTACAGATCAATATTCTTTGGGAACGGAGACAAGAAATTGTTTGACAGAATATATATTAAATCCATTATCCAGAAAATGATAAATAGATCATGTCCAAATATGGTTTATCACCTAAATGCATGATAGATTTGACATAGAAAATTGGTCGATACAATTCATCATATTAACAGATTTAAGAAGAAAGAAACACATAATAATCTTAATAAATGCAGAAAATGCAATGGACAAAATTTGAAAAAATTTGATAAAAATTATCACTCAACTAGGAACAAAAGCGAAAATTGATCACCTGAAGAAAAAGTTGGGGGATCTACAAAGAAACCTGGGGCTATTATCATAAGTGATAGTGAAAGACTAAATGTTCTTTCTCCAAGACCGAGAATAGAGCAAGAATGTTTAATGTAATAACTGTGATTTGGAATTTTACTAGAGGTTCCACCCTGTGTGACAATGCAAGAAATAACAAGAAATACAAGATGATATGTGGACAAAACTGTAAGGAAGTTCATTTGACCACGTAACACAGACAAAAACTCCACTTTGCTTTTTCTCTACTAGTTCTAAAACTAGTATTTTCATATTCTTTTGATAATATCTTTGGTCTAATCTCAGGCAAAAACTTTCAACACTACAAATACGTAATATATTTTACAAGAATAAGAATGAGTGTGTCCATAAGCTGTTTGGATCAAATCCTGGTTGAAAAAAAAAAACAGAATTAGGATTTGAAGGAACAAAATGTGAAACTGTTGATTGCCAGCGATGAACTGAGGAGTATGAATAACTCCAATATGCACGTGAGACTCACAGAAATAGCACTCTACATCTGAAAAAAAGTTAAATGCCAATGTGAATGAACTAATTAAAAAGGAAGACTCTGAAAGAACAATTACAAGATTCTTCAGAATATGCACAGTTGAATCTATTGTCCGTGGAAAGGAAGAGACACGTTCTCAAGTGTAACTGGATAGCATAGAAAGATAGTTGAAGATGTTCCAAATTTGTAGGTTTGGTGGGAAGAAGTTGAGAAAATTCCCAATTGATGGCTTCTTATTTATCAATATTAAAAGTGAGATAATGTGCTGAGAGGGAAGAGACAGACATAGCATTAAAAATTTAAAGAGCCTGGAAAAAATTGGAATCAAGCTTGCCTTAAAAAGTGAAAGAGTATATTAACCAGAGAAGTGTAGGATACACACATACAGTCACATTTACACATATATCCTCATGTATTGTTTATATATAGATAGATTTACTCAAAAAAAGGAAACAAAGAATACAAAGTGTTAAAAGAGGTTAAATCTGAGCAAGGAGATAACAGGTAATTTAATTTTTAAAACTGTGTATTTTTCTAAAATAAAATATGTTACTTTTAATATCAGATTAAGGAAAGGTTTTCTGATGACATGGGACAGCATAAATTTAGGGTTAGAATTAACAATATGACTAAGCCTCAGAACAGGAATAATCTGTTGAGGGAGTTACATGGAATGAGCATCTCCCCAACTTCTTATCCAAGGATCTTGAAAAAAATTCTTAGAGCAGAATATGTAGATTACACTACCAAGCAGAGTACGGTACCAATAAAATTTCTTTCTTTTTTTTTTTTTTTTTTTTTTTTGAGACCAAGTCTCCCTCTGTCACCCAGCCTGGAGTGCAGTGGCACGATCTTGGCTCACTGCAAGCTCAGCTTCCCCGGTTCACACCATTCTCCTGCCTCAGCCTCCCAAGTAACTGGAACTACAGGCGCCCGCCACCATGCCCGGCTAATTTTTTGTATTTTCAGTGGAGATGGGGTTTCACCATGTTAGCCAGAATGGTCTCGATCTCCTGACCTTGTGATCCACCCACCTCAGCCTCCCAGAGTGCTGGGATTACAGGCATGAGCCACCGCACCCGGCCAATATCAATAAAATTTCTAAAGATAGATTATGTGTGCCTTAGCCTAAATTTAACAATAGTTTACATTGTTTTTGTAAGAATTTTCACTCCTTTTGAGATGAGCTATTTCATTCAGTGTTCAACTCATAAAATTTATGTCAGGATGCTTCCCATTCTTAAGAAATGGTTTTGGAGCCCAGAAGAATTGATGGATTTTTCATAAGTGATATTGCAAGGCAATGGCAGAACTGGAATCAAAATTCAGCTCTTCCAGATGTTGAATTTTGTACTCAGCTGAATGTCGTGCACATGAACTTCTTTGTGCTTCAAACATCCTTCAGAGTCTGCATCTGTTTTACATACTGCTCCACTGAGAAAGAGCCCTAAACAGATGCAATATGTAAAGTTGTGAAAAAAGAAAGATTTGAAGATATACTATTATAGACAATCAAGCTAAAATTAGTTTTCTTCTGTTTCCAAAATTCTGATTGACTCAGAATGCTCCAAGCTCATTGATTGAGTCAGACATTAACCAGGTGAGAGATATCCATTTCTGTGTTTTAAAATACACTTTACAAGACTTAGGTTCAAATAAAGTTTAAACTGTGTCAAGGCAGTGAAGACTTTCCAAACTCAGACAGGAACTACCTTTCCAATCAGGTTCAATGAAGATGTTATATTTCAATGTTAAAGATAACATAAATTAAAGTAATTCTTAGTCCCATTGTTTTCAGTGACTGACTCATGTGGCTAAATCAACTCATCCAATAGTGATCTATCAAAGAGGACATATTTCCAGTGTTAGCTTCTTTTATTTCCTTCAACTTAATAACATGTAAAGGATCAAATGGTCTTTTCATGCCTCTGGGAAAAGACACATGATCTGGAAATTCCTGAGAGTTACAGGATTTCACACCCTATTGAATTGCCATTAGGGTAACTGCATAATTTTTTTTGTCCATAAGAAGAGCTATGTCTTAAATTCCAGGACAAATCTTTCACAATCCAAATGCTTTCACAAATCAAAACTCTCCTCTTTTTCTAGAGGTATGAAACTTTCAAAGTAATTTGTAACAATTTGTTCCTTTCTCCTACAATATATTTTGATAGATAAGATTCTCATTTTTGTAAACATCCCCTTCTCCCCAACAATAATAGTTTGTGCTCTTTCCCCTCTGCATTTTCTTCTCTCTTTACTTTTGAAAGCAACATATATAACCCTCCCCCTTTTCTATATTCCATATAGTTTTTCTGCACTGACAAAATTCTACTGAATTTTTGGAGAAAGACTGAGAAACCACCATAGACCAGAGAAGACTGAGGAGATCAGACAGCTAAATGCAATGTGGCACTTGAATTGAATTCTGGAACGGGACAAGGACATTAATGAAAAACTGTTGAAAGTTGAAGTCTGGAATTTACTTAATTGTAATGTACCCATGTCAGTTTTTAAAATGTACCATGATAATACAAGGCATTAACAATGGAGAAAACTAGAAACATTAGTTTACAAGGGTTGCCGTAACAAACTACCATGCACTGGATGGTTTAAACAACAGAAATTTACTTTCTTACAATTCTGGAGGCTTTAAATCCAAGATAAAGGTGTTTGCACATTTGGTTTCTTCTGAGGCTTCATTTCTTGGCTTGCACATGGCTGACTTCTTACTGTGTCCTCACAGGGTTGTCCCTGTGTCTGTGTAACTGTGACCTAGTTTTCTTTTTATAAGGACACCAGTCATATTGGATTAAGGCCCACCTTTATAACTTCATTTTTCCTTAACTACCCTCTTTAAAGGCCTTATCTCCAAATACAGTCACATTCTGAGGTACTAACAGTTAAGATTTCAACATATAAATTTGAGGAGACATAAATAAGCCCATAACAGAGTATACTACGACTCCAATTTTTTGCAACTTTTCTATAAATTTTTAAATTATTTTAAGATACACTTTTTTAATTTAAAAAAATCTACTAGTTTTTATGAAATGACATTTTTTTCTTATTGGTAAGAATGAAACCATATTCAAATTTAAAACAAAGGACACTACAACCATCTTCTTTATATCTGAATTTCTTTACCTTAATTCTCCTTCAACCACCTACAAAGCGGCTGTTACACTATTTATTTATGTGATGTATTAAAAATGCAACTGTATCCCATATGCTTCTGGACACATCGAAAGAGTATCACTATCTGTAAATAACCAATGAAGGACTTTGTAAGATACTCAGCTTAGATTACCTGAAACCAAACTAACCCTTTCACAACTGTTACATTTTTGTAATCTTGGACAAGCCATAATTGATTTTTATTTCCACTGACTTCTATTTCTAAGCTCAATAACTATTATTTCTACTCTAAAATCATTAAAATAACCAGTAAGCAGATGTAGAAAATGGGCAGTATTAATAATAGTATTAATGATCAGTATTAATAATATAAATATTACTTATTTAATCACCATTTCTTAATTCAGCTTACTAGACATAGATTTTTTTATTCTTATTTTTTTTTTTTTTTGTTTTATTTTGCTTTCTTTTTTTTTTTTTTTTTTTTTTTTTAGATGGAGTCTTGCTGTCTCCCAGGCTGGAGGGCTGGAGTGCAGTGGCACAATCTCGGCTCACTGTAAGCTCCGCCTCCTGGGTTCACGCCATTCTCCTGTCTCAGCCTCCCGAGTAGCTGGGACTACAGGCAGCCGCCACCATGCCCAGCTAATTTTTTTTTGTATATTTAGTAGAGACGGGGGTTTCACCGTGTTAGCCAGGATGGTCTTGATCTCCTGACCTCGTGATCCACCCGCCTCGGCCTCCCAAAGTGCTGGGATTACAGGTGTGAGCCACCACACCCGGCCTTGATTATGCTTTCTTTAAGAAGGAAAGATTGAATAAAATTATATGAGACGAGGCTTGGGACAATTTCCATTTTATCTCTTTGCTTGTAGCAGGATAACTATAAAAGACTGTGCAATAATGTCTTCAACGCACTACACTACACATCTTCTCTTCATAGGTCCCTGAAGGGGAAACAAGTGACCCTTAGAATTCCCAAGTCTCTGAGAGCATACGAGTAATAGGAGAAATCCCCCTATCTAATCTTCTTTCTAGAATAAGAATCATACTCCAACAAACTTCTAGTAAAAGAGGTCAAGAATTTGCCATTATGATTCACTCAACTTTCCTTAATAGTATAACCCAAATACCCCTCCAAAACCCAAGTTTCTTCCAGGACTTAACAAGCCAAAGGAGGAAAAGAAACTAAGAAAGGCCATTAATGTTAAGACATGTCATTTGCAATGGGACCTCAAATTGCTATTGGAAGCTGAGAGCTGCAGGAATTTTCTTAAAAGTTTTGGAACCATTCCCAGCTGACTTTTTGGTTTTATTTTTTACTTTTTAACAAGACTGCTATTTTTTTTTAATTTCTACATGCCTTTGTTGCTGTCACTCTCCAAGCTCAAGTTAAAATCTGCTCCACTCAGGTATCCAGTCCCATTAGACCTGAGCATGTATTTTTATTGCCCTTTCTCGTGGACGATGTGATACTCCAGAGTCTCTGTGCACCTTATTCTGTACATCTTCTTATATGTGCTGATAAGTATCATATTTACATTCTGGAATCTGAATCATAGCTTCATCAATTTCTGGCTCTATGTGCTTGCACAATTTTCTTACCATTTATGAGTTTATTTCAATGTCTACCAAATAGGGATCATTATACCTGCTATATAAAGTGTTAATGAAAATTACTTTACATAAGTGATACCAATACCTGGAACATAGGAAATACTCACTAAATGGAAGCTATTTTATTATATTATGATGCAGTTGCTACAGTTTGAATTATAATAAGCACATCTTTTCCTAAGCAGGCACATCTATGGCAAGGGAAGAGTTCCAGGCTTGGAGAAAAGTATTAATGATTTATATATTATCAATATTCCTAGTGTAGCTCCAATATGCAGTGCACATAGACACATAGACTACACCACATTGGCTCCTTATATTATGTTTTTTGGAACTGTTTTTTTCTTTTCAAAGAAATCTGTTGGGAATAATCTAGGATATGTAGCATTTATTTATCTAGAATTCTATGGTCTCAACTTGGCTCTGGACTTGTTAATTACATAAATATTGGCTATGGCTTTAGATTTCCAAAACCATAAACATAGCTTTACTCATAGAAGATTAAATAATTTATTCATCTCATGTATTTATTCATATGTTTCCTTTGTCCTCATATATGCCAGGCAGTGTCCAAGACCCTGGAGATACAACAGGGACCAAGACTGACAAAATCCTGGCCTTCATGGGGATCGTATTATAATGGGATCATGCTCACAGAACTATGAAGGAAATAAAAAGGAAAGAGATTATTATTTTACTAGAGAGTTGGCTCTAAGAAAACCAATGAGTCTGGTTATCACTTGGAGAGCATATGAGATCTGAGTGTGAAAACTAAATCTTTATATTGAATTTCAAAAAACAAAAAGAAAACAAATAAAGAGCAAGGGGGACCTTACCATAAACAAAATATGTCACTTCGTTGGGTTGAGGTAAAGAAGTAACTCAGTAAAATGATAACAATTCCAAAGGCAAAGAACTTAAAAGTCCTGAGACAGGAACAGAGCATATTCAAGAGTCACATTTGCCCATGAAATCCAGTAGGAATTCAAATGGTTTGAAAAATTTGTTTCAGTCTTACCATTAAAAAGAGAAGTGGTGAACAGAGGAAAATAAAACCAAAAGTAAAAAAAACTGAGTCAGCCAGAGGAAAAGAAAGATTTCCTTAGAAGAATGACTACAATGTTGACAGATGGCCACACAAATGAAATGGAAAACAGAATGCTTTAGAAAACAGAGTGAGACAGGAAAAATTTAAGTATTAACAGACCAGGGTTAAAGCACAGGAAAACAGGCATATTTTCATAGAGCAGCCTGGGTCCAGAATTCCACTGAGAAGCAATGTTTTAATATCACTGATATTCTACAGTAAGAATAATTAGAGAAATATCCCTTAAAGATTTTGACAGTAAAACCAATGGTTCCACAAATTCTGAGTGAATTTGAAAGGGAAGCATGGAAGTTTACTGAAAACACTATAGAAAGATATTCTTCATTACCTATATAGGTAGCTGCAATACTTACCGTGTCTTAAGGGTATGTGCCTAGGAATTGATGGAATTATGACCTTGGGAGAAAGTGTAATTTAGATGATGCATGTTTGCCTGAAAGCCATAGAGGACAATGACTCATCTAGCCCAAGCCTGGAATGGATGTTGATCTGATGGAATGGTACCTCTCTCTAGGTGAAATTATATAATTCTGGGAGGTAAAATTGAACAAGATTTAGGTGAACAACAAATGTCTTTGGTAGACTTAGAACTTTCTCACCATAGGACGACACAGAGTATCCTTTGGTAGTAAAATCTAGAAGAGTATGTTGGAAAGATGAAGGTCTGGACCAAAAATTAAGGGAAATAAAAAAAAAAACACTAAAATCCATGAAATAGTGCTGGGTTTGCATGTTGTGGAAAGAAAGTGTATGATTTTGAAAACATGAAATCATTAGAAGCCCAACTGAGCCCTGTCGAAGGGACAGAACAAAGAGAAATGAAATTACAGACATATCCTACTATTAATGACAAAAGTATATCAAAAGACTAGAGAATTTATATTTGTCCATAAGAGTGACAATGTCTTGAGCAGAGGTTTTGGTCCTCATTAGGCCAGTAGAGCCACAAGGTTTATTAATATTAACAGCAGCTACAATTCAGGCATCTGCAGAAAGTGATTCTCTAGTTGAAACAAATGTGGGATTGAAGGAGAAAACATTCATAGGAGACAGATTTTACCCACCTTGTTGATTCCAAAGCAAGAAGTGATAGAAGCTGCCAGTAGAGCCTGAAGTGAATATATCTGCTCAACAGACAGAGTACAGTAGGTACTCTCAATCTTGGCTATATGTTAGACTCACCTGGATAGTTATTAAAAATAACTATATCATGCTTCAGATCCTCTCTAAAACAGAGATGCTCATCAGTAATTTAAAGCTCCCCAGGTGATTAAAATATACTGCCAAAATTGAGAATCCCTTTAGCAGAGTTCATGCCATTTGTGACTAGAGGTCATGTTCAGTGCAGCTCTGGATGTTACAAAATATGAGCCAAAGTGTACTGGCAACTAAGTGATTTCATATATAAGGGATGGGAAAGAAAGCAACTTCGTTTAAAGCCTAGGGACTGGAAGAAGTCAAGCTTTACAAGAAGACAGTGGAGTCTTAAATACTTCTTCCTGAGAGAGAAGAGGTACTATGCATAGAGTGGGTTCTCCTCCAAGAAAAGGTGCCAAAATTATTCTCTCACTGAGAAATTTCTCCAAACTGAGTCTAAATTCATAGGTCATGAATTCCAGACAACTGGCATAAGATAGCATCCAAGAGTGAAAGCAAGATTGCCTCCACTTACCCTCATTCATTGGAGTAGCACACAATTTCTACTACGGTCCTTGTCAACACTAAGTTCTGGATTCTCAAAACATAATTTTGGCTGGGATAACTGCTTTTAAGATGGAAACTTGCTTTTAAAAATTTTGTGGCAGTAGGTCAATGCATGATAACACTGTATATCTTTTTAAAAAATTGACCCTGAACTGTGTAAAAAGTGAGACAAATCAGAGATTTGGTGTCAAATTAACAAAACTTTGAGTTTTGAAAGGACTATATGCAATTCACAGAGAACCAGGCATGGATGAAACTATAAGTAAAAAATTACAGAGTATAAAATTATATTTAAATTACTTGCAAGAATAAGATAATTTGGTTTTGAATTTAAATTCCTTTCACTTCAACTTGCAAAATCATTAAACTGAGGATTTTAATTTCTCCTCAGGAAATCCATAGTGATGGGAATTTATATTAAAATTTGCTTTATTGATCTGTTGTTGGCACTTTGTTATTACAATATTTTTAATGAATTTATTTTATCGTGTTTCAGAACCTGTGGTAGTCTAGTTGAATAATGTTAGATATAATGCAGGATGGAAAATAAAATAGTGAGTATTGGGTTTTCAGTCTTGGTTGGAGCTTAGAGGCTGATTTAATGAATGCACACTTTGGACCTATTTTAGAATCCTCTGGAGAAAAATCGTGTCATCTAGCAATTGTTCCGGGAGGGTATCTAGCAAAATGATAATTTATTTGAGGGAGTCAGTCTTATGAAGATAAGAGTTTGACTTTCCTATCTCCAGATAGTCTCATTCTTAAAGATTTAGTGATTAAATCAGTGGATTAAAAGAATAAAAAGCTGCTTCTCACTTTTTGGAACCTCCAACATTTTCCATACATTCACTGAGTTCCACTGGCAATAACAATGCCCTCTCACCCGATCACTCACAGCTCTACTAGGGATAGGAAAGAATTTCATAAAACTCTTGTCTTTAGGGGGAAAGTCTGATGTGTGTGACCCGTACTCTCTTTCCTACCTGCATGTGAATAAAGGCCTCTAGTCCAGTTATGCCTGGACGCAGGGCAGCAATCTGTCTATGTCTTGGTTTAGAATTGCAAAATTATCTAAATTATCTTCTCCATTATCTGCTTAATAAGAGTGACATTTTGACTTTTGTTCATCTCATTCCTTTCTTTTTGGTCTTATTTATTAATTGTTTCATAACAAGAGTAGAATATAAGAGTTCTAGTTAGTAAGTAGCCAAATCAAATACCCCCAAAAGTTACGACCTATGAAATTCATTGCCCTATCATTTAATCATATTTTTTAATTGATATCGGTAGAGGATTGTTTATAAGATCATTGGAACATTTGGATACCCAATATGATAAATATATAAATTTATATAAAATATAAATAAGTTGATACCAGGTGAAGATGACAGCTGAGCCATGATCTCATTCAATGAAATGATAAACTTTCCATCTGTGTGGCTATCTTAGAGATTATAGCAGTTTTCTTCCATTTATGCTTTTCTTTATGGTCGAAATAAAGCTAAAAGATAACGCTATCAAAAATAAGCCCATCAAACAATATGCAATTTTATTAATCATCAGAGAAGTGCAAGTTACAATCACAGTGCAAATTTCACTTTTGCTAAAGTAAAAGTAACAGGAATCAGATCTACCCTTCTGCCTAAAACAACCAAAAAAGTGAACGTGGGAGTGGGGGTGTGGCGGAAGGGAGAAACTACAAAGGGGCATGAGAAAACATTTGTGGGATAATGAATATATTTATTACTTTACCTTGATTGTGGTAATTGTTTCAAGACGTATACAGTACCCATGCCAAAATTTAACAAATGGTGTGTTTTATATGCAGATTATTTTAAGTCAATTGTATCTTAATAAAAGTGCTACACACACACACACACACACAATGTAATACCACTACACACACAGAATAGTTAAATGAAAAAGTCAGTGATATACAATGTTGCTTCAAATGTGAAAGAAACAAAACTCCCATATACCACTAGTAGCAGTGTAATTTGATATAATTACATTAGATAACTGATTGGCTAAACATATATATATATATATTTTATGACCCAGTAATTCCACTCAGGTATATATGTAATAGAAATTCAGATAAGTGTTTATCCAAATACATGTTCAATGGTGTTTACAGCAACACTATTTATAATAGCCCCTGACTGGAAATAAATAAACTGACATATTTCCATGATGGACTACTATACAACCATGGGATTGAGTAATATATTATTTCGCAATAAATACACAAGTCCCTAATGCACATACTGTTAAGCAAAAGAAGACAGACTCAAAATGTCAAACAGTGTACAGATCCATAAATATAAAAGTATTAAACAGAGTAAAAGTAAACTACACTTTGGCAAGTCAGGATAATAATTACCCTTGTAGGTAATATAGTGACTAGATCTGACCACATTGAAAGCTTCTAAGTTGATCTATGTATCAGTCTGGATGATGTTTACATGGATGCGTTGTTCACTTTGTGAAATTCATGAAGTTTTTTATTTGTGCATTTTTCTATATGTATATTATACTTCAAAATGTTAAAAATAAAGAGAAAACTTTTAAGTAAGAAAAATAAAACTGCCTAAGCCAGAAGTTGCAAAAGTTTCTAATTTATAAATTCATCAAAGAACAGCAAATGTTTGAAATGGCCTGTTAAGTTTCAAATCTGTTATTTTGTTATCAGGGTAAGAATGGGAGGGAATATATCTGACTATACTTTGAAAGAGACTTTATTCAGCCCATATGCACAGAATAGTGGTGGAAAGGAGTGGGTGTACAGTGTTTTCAGGTGTTAATTTGTAATGGGGAAGCCCCATGTTTATAGCTGTTTTGGTAATAAAAGAGAAAAAGTTTAAGAACCAATGGATATCAGAGTATTTTCACCTAACATGTACCTGACATGTTAGGTCAAGTAGCAATTTGCCATTGAAAATTCTATATTGAATTGACTTCTGACACTACTATTTTATTTTAAGATCATACATAAAAGAAGGATTGATAATAAATACAGTCATTTATTAGTCTACACCCTGAAGTGAACATGAGATGGATTTCCAAAATTCTGACTTCATGTCTAAAACACCAAAAGCAATGGCAACAAAAGCCAAAATTGACAAATGGGATCTAATTAAACTAAAGAGCTTCTGCACAGCAAAAGAAACTACCATCAGAGTGAACAGGCAACCTACAGAATGGGAGAAAATTTTAGCAACCTACTCATCTGACAAAGGGCTAATATCCAGAATCTACAATGAACTCAAATTTAGAAGAAAAAAACAACCCCATCAAAAAGTGGGCGAAGGACATCAAAAGACACTTCTCAAAAGAAGACATTTATGCAGCCAAAAAACACATGAAAAAATGCTCATCATCACTGGCCATCAGAGAAATGCAAATCAAAACCACAGTGAGATACCATCTCACACCAGTTAGAATGGCCATCATTAAAAAGTCAAGAAACAACAGGTGCTGGAGAGGATGTGGAGAAATAGGAACACTTTTACACTATTGGTGGGACTGTAAACTAGTTCAACCATTGTGGAAGACAGTGTGGCGATTTCTCAGGGATCCAGAACTAGAAATACCATTTGACCCAGCCATCCCATTACTGGGTATATACCCAAAGGATTACAAATCATGCTGCTATAAAGACACATGCACACGTATGTTTATTGTGGCACTATTCACAATAGCAGTTCTGATGCCACTTCACTTCGACATCTTATTAGGTTCCCACAATGCCTCTGATGGTATCACCATTTTATTTTGTTGTGTATTAAATATATATCTTTAACAGCAATTCTACACCACCTAGTATTCAAGCAAAAAAAAAAACTTTAAAAAGTCGTTTACTGAAATATTTAAAATGTATAAAAGAATAAAGAATTATGGGATGAATCTCTATGTACCAGTTCCTCACTTTCAACAATTATTACCGCATGACCACTTTTGGTTCATCTATGATTCCACCCACTTCCCAAATACTCTGTTACATTGAAGCAAATTTCAAAATGTGTATCACTGATCTACAAGTATCCCACTATATATCTCTAAAAAAAAAACATTTTTGCTTTCCATGTTATAACAATTAACATTTCAAAATATAGGTGTATTTGTATGAGATAACATATACAGATATTAAGTATATACAGTGAGTTTTTACAACTGTATATACCTAAGCAATTTAATACAGGAACAGACAACCAAATACCACGTTTTCACTTATAAGTGAGAAAAAAATGATGGGCTAAGACCCAATTTGGGGGTCTCACTTGCTCTGCATTATTTCTTCTTTTTAATCCTACTTTAGCTTTATTTTTTCACACAAATTGGAGAAATGGATAGGCAGGTAGCTCTGTTATGCCAGGCAAATTATTATTATGCTTAGAAGATTTTCTAGATTCCAGTCTCTCCCACCTCCTCCTACTGTTGCCAGTGGCTGGGCTACCTTCTCAGACTCAAAGTTTTAGGTTTCTTGCCTGCCTTCTCCATCATCTCTCTGCAACCAGATCCAATTTTTGTTCCAGAAGCTACTCCAGCTCACTGCTCAGCTGTGCAGGACTCTATTCTCTGGAAATTATTTTCTCAAGACTTTCTTGCATCCATAATTATTCAAAGCTTACAAAAATATGTATGATGTTTATACTACCCATATTTTACTTGGTGTTATGACTGAAGGTTTTCTATACCTTCTCACATACTACATTGGAAACAGAAATCCTTTGAGGATCTAGTTTAATGCTGGAGGGAAAAAGTTAACTTTGTTGCTTCCCTAGGAGATGGTATAAAGATCTGACATGATTATCATCTTATAGAGAGTTCTTCAAGCTCAGCAAGAGCCTTTGATATTTTGGGCTAGATAATTGTTTTTCCTGGTGATGGTATGGGAATGGTGGAGGGGTCTTATATATTGTAGAATGTATAGAAGCATCCCTGGCCTCCACCCACCAGAGGTCAGGAGCAAGTTCTCTACATCATTTTGACAAACAAAAAATGTCTCCAGACATTGTCATGAACAATCTTGGCATATAACTGCCCAGTCCCTTTCTAAGGAAACTATATTTTATTTTCCTTATACATGACTTGGCAAAAGGTATAAGGTACATGACTTCATTAGTCAAAATGAAGAGAAAATAGTTTTAGCTTATTTGGAAGGCTGGTTTTAATTTTAAAGGTTATGCCTTTTTTGGTAAAAGACATAAATTTCAAAATTTTATCAAAGACAGCTCAGCTTTAAAGCAGTCATTCAAATGATTTCTTAATAGCAGGCTACAAGACAGAGCTAGAAAACATTGTGGTATCTCTACCCAAACAAATATCTAAGGGCCCTGGGAGCCCTCGCAGCAAGTCTGCACAGCTTGGCAAAGGAGTCAGGCTGAGGTCATACCATGCAGCATATGTATGTAATCCTGTAGTCACTAGGATGGTTTCAATGACCGGAATGAAGAGAAGAGCCTTGGCCAAAGGTGTCCCAAATGCCCTTCTTATCCCTGGCATAGAATTTGTTTTTTAAATGCCAAAACTCATGGAGGATGGATTTCTTTATAACTTTAGTTTGAAATCCATCTGTCACCTTTCACTATCTCCAATTTTTTATTATTAGAACAGATTTACATCGTAGCATTATCTGTTTTCATTCAAACACTGGGCTAAGCAATCTGGTCCGAAAACAAGGTCACCCCCGACTATTGCTAGAGGCCACTTTCATTTCTGGCAGTATAAAAAAATAATAAAGTATAGATTCTGCAACTTTAATATGAAAAGGCTCTAGTTAAATACTGCAATACTTGAGAACAGGTACAGTTTTTGTTCTTTTTGAAAACAATATTCATAATAAGGAGAACAAATAGCATTCTTTAGCAAATTCCACTTAGGTCTTATGATACTGAGATGTTTTGTTCATCCTTAGCTTTTATTTTTCTCCTAATTTAGTTTGTGTGTGTGTGTGTGTGTGTGTGTTTGTGTCTGTGACTACTACAAGTATTTGGGGCTTGTTATCCATTGAGTCTGTCAAGCCCTAGTTACTGCAAAAAAGAAAACTCTTAATAGCCAATCGCTATCAGTGGTTGATTCATGTCAATGAATGTTTCAGATGTTTAATCCTGAAGAGACGCTTCAAGAATAATTTCAACCATGCATTTGGTTTCAGTTGGTATAAAAATACTTTTAAACTCTCAGGTCTAAGGCAACATTTAGAAATGAATGTGCTTTAATATGATTTTTTGTCCTTGGAGCAGAGGGAGGAACATTTTTATGCTGACACCGAGTGTATACAAATGCTAGTTGAAAATCACAAAAAGTAAAACTGAGAGTTGCCAAAGACAGTGAAAATTTAGGAAGGATACGATTCAGTAGTAAAAGTACAGTAATGTTATCAGCTGTAGATAATTATGCTAATAGTCCTTTCTCTTTTACATCACACAATTCCAGCATTTAGAAGTCTGTGGAGCTTCTTTAGACTCACATAACCACGTTTCTTCAATACCAGCCTATTCTACCCTCTCTTCTGCTACTATAAGCTCCCCAGGATCCACCTAAAGACAAATTTCCAACTGTGTACCAGATTCTCTCTCTTCTGCTCATGCAAAAACTTCATGCCAACAATACTCTGCTCTATGTAGAGCAGTGGTCCCCAACTTTGTGGCACCAGGGACCAGTTTCATGGAAGAAAAAATTTTTCCACAGACCAGCAGGTGGAAGGGGATGGTTTCAGGTGAAACTCTTTCACCTCAGATCATCAGGCATTAGTAAGATTCTCGTAAGGAGCACACAACATAGATCCCTCACATGCAGCGTTCACACAGGGTTTGCATTCCTGTGAGAATCTAGGGCCACCATTGACCTGACAGGATGTGGAGCTCAGGTGGTAATGCTTGCTTGCCCGCTGCTCACCTCCTGCTGTGCAATCTGGTTCCTAACAGGCCACAGATCAGTACTGGTCCACAGCCAGGGGTCTGGGGACCCCTGCTGCAGAGCAGCAATCTTCTGAGTGATTCTCACCACATAGAAAACTTGCTATTATTTATCTCATATTAAACTAAATAAAATAACTTCAAAATCTTTTCTGACCCCAATCTAAGGCAGGTACTAGTCTCTCCTTCCTATGCTCCTTTGCAGCTAAAATCCATGAAAGTATTATTTTATAACCATTCTCTCCAATTTCTCTCCTTCCATTCTCTCCTAAATCTACACCAATCAGAATTTCATCCCCATCACTGTACTGAAACTGTTGTAAAGGTCACTAATGGTTTCTAACATTCAATACTCAGTGCTCATCTTACTTTACCTATTAGCAACATTTCACACAGAAGATCATGTTTTCCTTCATATATGTTCTTCATTTGCCTCCAGGACAGCACATTCTCTGTTTTCTTCCAATGCTATTGGTCACTCAGCCTCAGTGTCTGAGGTAGGTGGCATTAGCCTCATATATTCACTTCCCTCACGTACACTTCTTTATCAAAAAGTCTTTACAATGCCCTCTCCCTATGGGTATAGCATATTTCCCTATTTTATGAGTCTGGGTTAAATGGTATCGCTGGCTTTGGCTAGTGAGACATTAGCAAACATTTTGTTAAGTGGAGGCTTAAAAAAGCCATGGCTGTCAAAAGACATGCCTGGGTTTGCCTATTGGTCTCAGAACAACACCTATATGCCAAACAGATACATATCTATGTTCCCTGAGAGCCCTCCCAGCAGATCTGCACACCCAGGGAAAGGAGGCATACCATGCAGCATATGTATGTCAGCCTGTACTTACTAGGTTGCTTTCAATGACCAGAATGAAAAAAAGGGCCTTAACCAAACGTGTCCCAAATAGCCTTAAATGAGAAGCAGAGCTGCTGTATATAAGCTGCCTTTGCTCAGCCTTTACTAAAACAAAGCTTCCAACCAGCCTGTAGACACATGAGAGCCCAGCCAAGATCAGCTGAGCCCAGCCTACAGCAGTTAACTCTCAGGCAACATACAGACTTATAAGCAATGTAATAGCTATACACACCACACACTTTTAAATTTAATCTGAATTATTAACATCATATAGCACTTTGTTAAGTCTAGACCATCAACAAAACAGTAAATCAAGACTTTGTAGCATTTGCTGATATCTGATATCTGTGGTGTAAATACTACTACTTTGACTATTTTCAAATACTCTCACCATTTTTAATTTCAAGCTACCAAGACATCATAATACTGTGTTGGGAAGAAATTTGCAGTAGCATACCACTCTATGGTATCTCCTACGTACAGATACAATAAATATAAATGACCTCAAGGGCATAGATAGTCATAAAATGTAACAAACTAATTGGAAAAAGATGAGTTTGAATATTTATTACTTTTGTTTTCAATATCATTTAATTTCATATTTACACAGTTTATTTTCAAATTATGGTTTTGTTGAAAAACTGACTTGCAAATTTTCTGAAAATTAAAAATTGACCCTCCTGAGCCAGGGAGGCTGGCGACAGCACACCAACATAGGTACATACATGCCAGCCTGTCCTTAGGGCTTACTCCCTCCACCTTGAAAGGGAAGAGCAGAAGTCTAGGAATGTTTCTTGCCTCTCTTGACCTCACTTCTAAAAGCTTTCACTTTCAGTATTCTTGAAAGTAGCAGGAGAAAACTATTTAAAATATTTTGGAGTTCAGTAAACTAATTGGGATTATTTAGGGTATTTTTGTGTGTGTGTGTGTGTGTGTGTGTTTTGGTTTAGTTTTTATTTCAAGGCTGATGTTAATTGCTCTAGGTTTTTAAAAACTTCTCTGTATCAGATCATTTGAGAACCAAAATGGGTCAGAAAGTTCATTTTATCTTTCCTCTAGTCTCCAAGCAATACTTCATTAAAGAAATAATAGAGAGTTAGGTCACTAATTTGACTTTACAACTTAACATTTTCCAAGAGTGTCTGCGTGTATTTTTTTAAATCAATGTTTTCCCCACCCCTTTTCAATTTTCTAAAAAACAGCATTAAAAAGTTAAATAGAAGTTTCTGCTGCATGGCTTCCCACCAGAGTGCCTCTTGGATGTGATAATAGTAGCATAATAAAAGGCTCTTTTCCTGTTCCATTATTTCAGGGTTCAGGTCTCCATTTTTCCTTCCATAACATCAATGGAAATGACATAATAGAAGTATCTGCTATATCAGAACTTTTCATAGGCATGATATTGACCCTGATGCTCTTTCAGAAAACACACACTAAATGGAACCATTATGGTTATTCTCAAAATGGATTGTCAATGTAATTGCCATTGTAGAAAAGTGTTATGAACATTTACTGCTTCTTTGCTTTGACAGCACATCCTTTTAAAACATGAATATCTTGGCAATTAAAATCACAAACATAATCATAGCAACAAAGGCCCTGTCTTCAACTCTCATTTCTTAAAAAAAGATCCTAGTTCCCCCCCATTTAAATGGAATAAAATGGTTTCACATTTTAGATTCAGATTTGATATGAATTGAATAATACAATTAATCAGGATCTTTAGTCACATAATTATCTTTCATTCAAGTAAATCATTTTATGCATCAGTTTACATTCATTTAATTAAATAATTCCAAATAAACAGTTATCATACAGAACAGTTCTATGGCACTTTAAGAGCAAATAAATCAGATTTGTATATGCTAATTGGGAAAAAATGTACCCACACAGATATATACCACACACTCCACCATTCAACAAACTTAAGAGGAACTCGCAGGTAGTGCTTTCATTTCCCTTATCACCTTGGTAGTATAGTGTGCCAAAAGAACAGCCAACATATTTAGGCCAAATTTTAATCAAGTTAAAACTGTGTGCACACCAGGAATTTTCAGGCTGATTTGAGAGAAAATAGGTGAATCATAAATCCTGCCCAGATAGAATCTGAAAAGAGCCCAAGAGTTGACTCGAAAAGAGAGGGACTGCAGTATCATATGTATTCTGAGCTCAAGCATTAGAGGGATTGGTGGCCATTTAGCATTTATTTGACAAAAAACTGTACATTCTCACCAACTTGGAGACCACTGCAAGAGATAAGCCAAGGAAAAAAACATTATTGAAGGAGTGCGGCAAAGTGGAGCATAAAAAGCATGACATATACCCTGTCAGGACATTCTCAACAATTAATTTATAGAAAAAGCCAGTCACAATGGCTTTCAGAGAACTGAGGGTACGGACGTCTATCTGATCAAATCTATTGAAGCAAGAATGTTCTTAAAATGACTCCATCCAAAGGAAAATAATATACACGTTACAAACATTCTTCTCAAATCCAGGGCTAGAAATCAATAAAGTCACCCAAATTGGAAGGGTAGGCTTTCCTAGGAGAAGTTCAACTTCTTCCTTGATCTCACTGTTTCATAGACCAAATAATACCAATTCGCACCAAAGACTAGATACAACTTCGATTCATTTTTTTCTTAAAATGTTTTAACAACATTTAATGTAATATAGAGGTAAGAAGTTACAGGGAGTCCAAGACAAGCATATTTTCAAGCTATGGAACTGCTTTCAAAGAATATTTAATTGTGCAATTTTTGACTAACAAGCCAAAGTAAGATTAGCAAAAGAAGGCTAAATAATCAGTCCTCATGCACAGAAAATTTTCTTTCCATATTATAAAAGAATATTTTCTGCTTAGACATTGTAGAAGAAAGATTTGTATAATGTGGTTTTGCAAATTTACAGACTGTTGTCTAATTCCAAGTTTCGATGTTTCCAGCAAATTATAAAATTAGATAAAGTTTTAAAATTTCCCTTTATAATAATACGAATATAAGAAGCTTCTCTGAATTATGTCCCTAAGTAAAGTGTGAACCAAAAACTTCATTCTTGCTGCTTCTTAAATGTTCTTTAACCATAGCATGTTTCCATGCTCCTGTGGAAATAAATAATGAGTAAATAAAAAATTTACTTTTGTCCCTTACCTCTCCCATCCCCAAGATACTACCTGTCCAGGGGTCTGAGTAAACATCTTAGGTAACACTTAGCCTTATGAATCAATTGCTGCTAATCTATCTTCACCTCCTCTCTTCCCATGTGAAGAGGGTACTTTGCCAGATAATAGCAGCACTGTCACCGCGGAGTACTTTCCAAATCGTTTTGAAGTGAGACAAAATAAATTAGAATCTGTGTATTATAAGGAAGAGTTTGGGTTTGAATTTCGGGTCTGACACTTGCTAGTTTTGCAAGCTTCTGTTTATGCATTGTACACGCTGTGCTTTTCTTTTCTCATCTGTAAAATAGACATGATAATGATCTAACTCACAGAATTGTTACGATGGTAAAATAATACATTAAAAACCAATTATGACACTAGTACGTAGCAATTATTCAACAGGTGTTATCTATTATGCATCTGTAATTAAATACTAAGTAAAGCTATTTTGAATTTTAGCTAAATTTTGGATCACTCAACAACCCTCAATATGTGTGAAAGGCAAAAACAAGCAAATAAACAAAAATATGATTTACAAGTACAGCTCAGTACAAAGAAAAGAGTTGAAAAATTGTATTCTAATGCTTTATTTCCGAAACTTTCCTGGGGCCAATGCCAGACCTACTAAATCAGTCTTCAGGATGAATAGTTAACATATGTAAAGCATATAAATTGTTATCTCTTACATCAAAAAGAATTTGCCTGTTATATACATTGTTATATAATTTGTACCTATACTTGCTATAACAGATAAATTGTTTTTGATATAACAATTTATATAGCAGATATATATTCTTCTTGTTATCATATATATCATGATTCATCTTGTTATATGAAGATTCTTCGTGTTATATCAAAAAAATTATTTGTTCTATACATTGTTACATCAATAAAAATTTATCAGTTATATTAAGTACAGGTAGGGCTCATTTCACTTCTTGAGTTTAGGTCCATATTTTGGTCCTTAGACAATGGTTTTAATATTGTTTGCAATGGGAGAGACCTGAGGATAGGTTTAAAACAAAACAAAACAAAAAAACTGCAGTTGCCCAGCCCTCACCATAAGGACTCTGATTTGGTAATTTGAAAGGAAAGGTAGAAATTGTTATTAAAAACAAAGAACCTCCAAAGTGAATTTGATATGTAGACAGACTTGAAAATCAGTGACTTGGTACCAACAGCTTGTTGTATAAGAACCTTGAGGTGGTAGCTTTCATAGACTCAAAAGATGTGGGAGAAAGAAAATTTAGATTGTCTAGAGGCAATATAAATAGCTTCAACATTTTTAGTGGTAGAGTCTTTCCTCCAGAATAATTCTTAAGCAGACGTACAATAGATCTAAATAGTTAAACATATAGTGAGTATCACTGTGGATGGGTCCCCAAACACCTCCCTCCATGAAACATCCAAGATTCCCAGTAGTATAATCTGGAAATAATTTTAGAGCTGAGAAAACTAAGACTCAAGAAGTCAAAGTCACTTTTTCAAGTTCACAGCTGATTGTCTCCTGAACCATGATTAGAACCTTTCCTGTACATAATCCTGCTTACTTTTAAAATCTGAGAGTGGTCTATATTACACCTAGACAGTTAAAAATTAAAAGTAAGCTGATCACTTATTTGTGATAGTGAAGCAAAAAATGAAGACACATTATATTTAACAAATGTTTCTCTTTTTTCTTCCCATTATTTTTCTTCTTTTCTGTATCTTTGTCTTCTGTCTTAGAAAAACAACTAATTTTCCCTTTCCTTGCTTTAACAACATACTTAATTCAGAGAGTAAAGATTAAACAATGAGCAACGATGTGAAGATTCTCTAATGAGAAGTAAAGTTTAGATGTCTTCTTCCTTCTCTCCTAGCATATTAAATGTAAAAGTATACAGTTCCAGTAAAATTTCACTCTAAAGCCAAAGGCTCTGTAGAAGGTGCTGTCACATTAGAGCAGTGATCAGATAAGTGCTATAAAGGATCACAACACTGAGATGTGCAAAGGAGCAATGCACAACAGAGAAGAGTAGCTTAATATTAGGAAATAGAGAGGGTTTGTGATAGAAAGTCTTGACTAGTGGAATGATTACGTTTCAACAGTCATTTTTAAAACATCTTTTGCTCCTTGTAAAGGTAAATAACTTTAAAAGAACAGGAAATATAAAATATCAAAAATCAGCAATCCCAGAAACTCAAGCTCTATATCCCCAGATGAGAAAATATGCTCAAGCAGAACATAAACGCTAGGAAATCAATAAGTCTAGGAGCAGGGAACAGAAATGAGAACACGTAGTATATTGAGTCATATAAGATAATGACCAAAAACGAGATTTAAGGGGGCTGTAGAAAAATCCTTAAAGAAACGAGTCCAGTATATGGCCATCATTAAAATCGGAAGTGAGAACAAAAGCAAATATTGGGACAGGACATGTCAACTCGAAGAAGGAAAACACAAAAACGAATCAAACCAGGCATTATCCTTTAGGGTATTTTATTTTACTTTTGCTACACTGGCCTTGCCTGAAGTGCTTGCAGTGTTTAAAGATGGGAAGTGCTGAAAGAGACTAGATGGACTATAAAAAAGTGACTCTAGGGCTCTGTTAAGGATGCATGTATTTGAGAAGACACTTCTGAAATGTCTGACCTCATTTGATTATGGATATACACACATGGAGAGGAGAGAGAAAGAGAGACAGAGATGATGATAGA
>NW_026652283.1:108280525-108327732 GCF_009828535.3 Hylobates moloch
TTTTTTTTTTTTTGTATTTTCAGTAGAGATGGGGTTTCACCATGTTGGCCAAGCTGGTCTTGAACTTCTGACCTCAGGTGACCCACCCACCTTGGCCTCCCAAAGTGCTGAGATTACAGGTGTGAGCCACTGCGCCGGCCTGTAAAGCTTTCTTTTCAAAAATTAGATCAAATCATAATGAATGCCTGCTTGAAATCATTCTATGATTCAATGAGAAGTCATTTTCCACAAGAGTAAGTCAAGAACCTGGTTCTTGGATACCAGGCTGACACTAATTTGGATACCTCATTATATCCTATGCAGAAGAGTTAATGTTTTTATATAATTTTTGAATGTGAATATAGCAGAAATTTTTAAAAAGTAAATATCAACCTTACAACAATTATTTTAAAACTTACAATGAATAAGAAGAAAAGCATTTATCATAAGGCCTGATATAATTTGGATATTTGTCCTCTCCTAATATCATGTTGAAATGTGACCCCAGTGTTGGAGGTGGAGCCTAGTTGGAGGTGTTTTGTCATGGGGTGGATTTCTCATGAATGTCTTGATACCCTCTCTGTGGTAATCAGGTCACAGGAGATCTGTTTTTTTTTAAAGAGCCGGGATCTCCCCCTTCCCTCTCTTGCTCCCTCTATCGCCAGCCTGCCTACTCCCCCTCAGGCTTCTGTCATGCATAAAAGCTCCCTGAAGTCTCTCACCAGAAGCCAAGCAGATGCTGGTGCCTGCTTGCACAGCCTGCAGAACCATGAGCCAATTAAACCTCTTTTCTTTTCTTTATAAATTACCGAGTCTCAGGTATTCCCATATGGCAACGCAAAATGGACTAACACAAGGCCACTAAGCACCTTCCTATAGAACTTCTTTCTTATAAAGATATAAATCTATATAAATATACTCATGAATTTCCTTTCTGGTTTATAAAACATAAGATTAATATACATGTAATTATATATTATAGTTATTAATATCTATTATTAATTGTGAAAAAATGACTTATCAATATATACATACATATAATACATAATACATTATATATGCATAATACATATATAATGCACACATATGTAACAATACCTGGAATAAAATAATAATATATTTGAATGAATTATATAAATACATATAATGTATGTAATATTTGTATAATATAACACATACACAGATATTTTATATATAATACTTATATAAGAAGAGCTACCTATCCTAAATATATATACACCCAATACAGGAGCACCCAGATTCATAAAGCAAGTCCTGAGTGACCTACAAAGAGACTTAGACTGCCACACAATAATAATGGGAGATTTTAACACCCCACTGTCAACATTAGACAGATCAACGAGACAGAAAGTTAACAAGGATACCCAGTAATTGAACTCAGCTCTGCACCAAGCGGACCTAATAGACATCTATAGAACTCTCCACACCAAATCAACAGAATATACATTTTTTTCAGCATCACACCACACCTATTCCAAAATTGACCACATAGTTGGAAGTAAAGCTCTCCTCAGCAAATGTAAAAGAACAGAAATTATAACAAACTGTCTCTCAGACCACAGTGCAATCAAACTAGAACTCAGGATTAAGAAACTCACTCAAAACCGCTCAACTACATGGAAACTGAACAACCTGCTCCTGAATGACTACTGCGTACATAACGAAATGAAGGCAGAAATAAAGATGTTCTTTGAAATCAACGAGAACAAAGACACAACCTACCAGAATCTCTGGGACACATTCAAAGCAGTGTGTAGAGGGAAATTTATAGCACTAAATGCCCACAAGAGAAAGCAGGAAAGATCCAAAATTGACACCCTAACATCACAATTAAAAGAACTAGAAAAGCAAGAGCAAACACATTTAAAAGCTAGCAGAAGGCTAGAAATAACTAAAATCAGAGCAGAACTGAAGGAAATAGAGACACAAAAAACCCTTCAAAAAATTAATGAATCCAGGAGCTGGTTTTTTGAAACAATCAACAAAATTGATAGACCGCTAGTAAGACTAATAAAGAAGAAAAGAGAGAAGAATTAAATAGACGCAATAAAAAATGATAAAGGGGATATCACCACTGATCCCACAGAAATACAAACTACCATCAGAGAATATTACAAACACCTCTTCGCAAATAAACTAGAAAATCTAGAAGAAATGGATAAATTCCTCGACAAATACACCCTCCCAAGACTAAACCAGGAAGAAGTTGAATCTCTGAATAGACCAATAACAGGCTCTGAAATTATCTATTTATTTATTTCAATAGGTTTTGGGAGAAAGATGATGTTTGGTTAATGCATAAGTTCTTTAGTGGTGATTTCTGAAGTTCTGGTGCACCCATCACCTGAGCAGTGTAGACTGTACCCAATGTGTAGTCTTTTTTCTCTCATGCCCCTCCCAGCCTTTCCCCTAAGCCCCCAAAGTACACTGTATTACTAATGGTCTCCAATTCCATAAAAGTTGTTGCAAGTGTCATTATTTTTTTCCTTTTTATGGCTGAGTAGTATTCCATGGTGCGTGTGCGTGTATATATATATATATATACACATATAATATACGTATATTATAGTATACGTATATTATACGTATAATATACATATACATATATACATATATATGTATACACATGTATACATATACATATATGTATATATATACGTATATATGTGTATATGTACGTGTATACGTGTATATGTGTATATATGTATATATATGTATACACATTTTCTTTATTCACTCACTAATTGATGGGCATTTCGGCTGGTTCCATACTTTTGCAATTGCAAATTCTGCTGTTATAAATATGTGTGTGCAAGTATCTTTTTTGTATAATTACTTCTTTTCTGCTGGGTAGATACCCAGGAGTGGGATTGCTAGATCAAATGGTAGATCTACTTTTAGTTCTTTAAGGAATCTCCATGCTGTTTTCCATAATGATTGTACTAGTTTACGTTCCCACTAACAGTGTAAAAATGTTCCCTTTTCCCTGCATCAAAGCCAACATCTATTATTTTTTGATTTTTTAATGATGACCATTCTTGCAGGAGTGAGGTGGTATCTCACTGTGGTTTTCATGTACATTTCTGTCATCATTAGTGTTTTCTCATGTTTATTTGCCTTTTGCCTATCTTCTTTTGAGAATTGTCTATTCATGTCCTTAGCCCACTTTTTGAATGAGATTGTTTTTTCTTGCTGATTTGAGTTCCTCATGGATTCTGGATATTAGTCCTTTGTCAAATGTATAGATTGTGAAGATTTCCTCTGAGTCTGTGGGTTGTCTGTTTACTCTACTGATTATTTCTTTTGTTGTGCAGAAGTGTTTTAGTTTATTTACGTCCCATCTATTTATCTGTGTTTTTGTTGCATTTACTTTTGGGTTCTTGGTCATGAAGTGTTTGCCTAAGCCAATGTCTAGAAAGGGTTTTTCAATGTTATCTTCTAGAACTTTTATGATTTCAAGTCTTAGATTTAAGTCCTTGATCCATCTTGAATTGATTTTTGTATAAGGTGAGAGATGAGGATCCAGTTCCATTCTTCTACATGTGGCTTGCCAATTATCATGGCACCATTTAGTTAATAGAGTGTCCTTTCCCCACTTTAAGTTTTTGTTTGCTTTGTTGAAGATCAGTTGGCAGTAAGTATTTGGCTTTATTTCTGCATTCTCTATTCTGTTCCATTGGTCTATATGCCTGTTTCTATACCAGTATCATGCTGTTTTGGTGACTATGGTCTTATAGAATAGTTTGATATCGGGTAATGTGATGCCTCCAGATTTTTTATTTAATTTTTTTTTTTTTTGCTTAGTCTTGCTTTGGCTATGTGGGCTCTTTTTTGGATTCATATGAGTTTTAGGAATGTTTTATCTAGTTCTGTGAAGAATAATGACGGCAATTGCGTTGAATTTGTAGATAGCATTTGGCAGTATGGCCATTTTCAGAATACTGATTCTGCCCATCCATGAGCCTAGGATGTATTTCCATTTGTTTGTGTTGTCTATGATTTCTGTCAGCAGTTTTTTGTAGTTTTCCTTGTAGAAGTATTTCACCTCTTTGGGTTAGGTGTATTCTTAAGGTTTTTTGTTGTTGTTGTTGTTGTTGTTTTTTGTTTCAGCTATAGTGAAAGGGGCTGAGTTATTGATTTGATTCTCGGCTTGGTCACTGTTGGTGTATTGCAGGGCTACTAATTTGTCTGCATTAATTTGATATCCTGAAACTTGGCTAAATTCATTTACCAGTTCTGGGAGCTTTTTGGAAGAGTTTTTAAGGTTTTCTAGGTATACAATGATGTCATCAGCAAATAGCAACAGTTTGACTTCTTCTTCACTAATTTGGATGCCCTTCATTTTTTTGTCTTGTCTCATTGCTCTGGCTGAGACTTCCAGTTGAATAGAAGTGGTGAAAGTGGGTATCCTTGTCTTGTTTCAGTTCACAGGGATAATGCTTTCAACCTTTCCCCATTTAGTACAATGTTGGCTGTGGGTTTGTCATATATGGTTTTTATTACTGTAGGGAGACCCCCTGAAACTATTGCTATGGAACAAAAGATGAAATGCTCCTGATTATTGTAAATACAACATTGAGCCAACAGCACATAATGTGCTTCCCCCTGCAGAGAGCCTATGAATGGACGTGCAGTCAGGGAGGTTTCACATCACCAAGATTCCTATACCAGAAAAGCAAATGTTCATAGCTCTGGGAATGGAATGTGACCCTTGTGGAGAGCCTATAAACGGATGCATGAGGGGCACCTGTTGATATGGATAAGATAGGGCTATAAACGCCCTCATCTTCCACAGCTCTTCTAGGCCTCTTTAGGGTTAAGGCATACTCCCTTCTGAGAATGTCTGGTCTAACCAGTTGTCTAGCTTCACGTCCTGTTTCTATGGATTGTTTGTAACCAGCTTTTGCTGCAACTGTTACTGCTGATTAATATCTTGCTAATCATAGGTTTTAAGGCTCAGTTAGAAATTACTGATGCACACATTATATTGTAAATTCTTCTCCCTGTTTACTGTACTTCCGTATACAGATGTTACGTTAAAGAATCACTTCATCCCCATGTGACCATCTCACCTCATAATCAAATGACCCTAAATCCCTCACTAACCTACCCCCACCCTCACTAAACTTAATAATAAATGCTGGTATATCCAGTGCATTGTTGGCACTGCGGAACCAGAAGGCGGTGTCCCCCCTGGACCCAGCTTTCGCTATCTTGTGTGTGTCTATTATTTCTTGACCTGCCAAGCTGCCTGGGAACAAAGAGAGAGCCCCGTTGCATTGCAGGCTGCTGGCCAGATCTTGCAATAATTACGTGAAGTTATATCTCTTCTATGCCAGTTTTGCTGATGATTTAAATCATAAAGCGATGCTGAATTTTGTCAAATGCTTTTTCTGCATCTGTTGGCATGATCATGTGATTTTTGTTTTTAATTTTGTTTATGTGGTGTATCACATTTTTTGACTTGGCGATGTTAAACCATCCCCACATCCCTGGTTTGAAACCCACTTGATCATGGTGGATTATCTTTTTGATATGCTGTTAGATTTGGTTAGCCAGTATTTTGTTGAGGATTTTTGAATCTATGTTCATCAGGGATATTGATCTATAGTTGTTGTTGCTATGTCTTTTTCTGGTTTTGGTATTAGGGTGATACTGGCTTCATAGGATAGTTTAGGGAGGACTCTCTCTTTCTCTGTCTTGTGGAACAGTGTCAATAAGATTGGTACCAATTCCTTGAATGTCTGATGGAATTCAGCTGTGAATCCATCTGGTCCTGGACTTTCATTTGTTGGTACTTTTTTTTTTTTTCTGTGATGGAGTCTCACTGTGTCTCCCAGGCTGGAGTGCAGTGGCCTGATCTTGGCTCACTGCAACTTCTGCCTCCTAGGTTCAAGCAATTCTCCCTGCCTCAGCCTCCCAAGTAGCTGGGATTACAGGCACCCACCACCACACCCGGCTAATTTTTGTATTTTTTAGTAGAGACAGGGTTTCACCATGTTGGCCAGGCTGGTCTTGAACTCCTGACCTCAGAAGATCTGCCCACCTTGGCCTCCTAAACTGCTGGGATTACAGGGGTGAGTCACCGCACCCAGCCTGTTGGTAACTTTTTAAATACCATTTCAATTTCACTGCTTCCTGTTGGTCTGTTCAGAGTTTCTATTTCTTTCTGGTTTAATCCAGGAGGGTTGCATATTTCTAGGAATTTATCCCTTTCTTCTAGGTTTTCTAGTTTATGTGCATAGAGGTGTTCATAGTAGCTTTGAATGATCTTTTGTATTTCCGTGGTATTTGTTGTAACATCTCCCATTTCTTTTCTAATTGAGCTTATTTGGATCTTCTCTCTGTCTTTTCTTGGTTAATCTCACTAATGATCTATCAATTTTACTTATCTTTTCAAAGAACTACCTTTTGGTTTCATTTATCTTTTGTATTGTTGCTTTTTGTTTCAATTTCATTTGGTTTGTTCTTATTTCTCTAGTTCCTTGAGGTGTGACCCTAGATTGTCTACTTGTGCTCTTTCAGACTTTTTATTGTAGGCATTTGATGCTATGAATCTTACTCTTAGCACAGCCTTTGCCATATCCAGAGGTTTTGATAAGTCAAGTCACTATTGTTATTCATTTCAAAGAACTTTTTAATTTCCATCTTGATTTCATTGTTGACCCAATGATCATTCAGAAGCAGGTTAATTTACATGTTTTTGCATGATTTTGAGGGTTCCTTTTGGAGTTGATTTCCAATTTCACTCCACTGTGGTGTGAGAGAATACCTGCTATAATTTCAATTTTCTTAAATTTGTTGACCCTTATTCTGTGGACTATCATAAGATCTGTCTTGGAGAATGAATGCTACATGTGCTGATCAATAGCATGTATATTCTGCAGTTGTTGGGTAGAATGTTCTGTAAATATCTGTTAAGTCCATTTGTTCTTGGGTATAGTTAAGTCCACTGTGTCTTTGTTGGTTTTCTGTCTTGATGACTTGTCTTGTGCTTTCAGCAGATAATTGAAGTCCCCCACTATTATTGTGTTGCTGTCTATCTGATTTCTTACATCTAGTAGTAATTGTTTTATAAATTTGTAATCTCCAGTATTAGGTACATATATATTTAGGATTGTGACATTTTCCTGTTGGACTAGTCAATTTATCATCATATAATGTCCCTCTTTGACTTTTTTAACTGCTGTTACTTTAAAGTTTGTTTTGTCTAATATGAGAATAGCTACTCCTGCTCACTTTGGGTATCCATTTGCATGGAATATCTTTTCCCATCCATTTACCTTAAGTTCATATGAATTCTTATGTGTCAGTTGAGTCCCTTGAAGACAGCAGATACTTGGTTGGTGAACTCATCCATTCTGCCACTCTATATTATTTTAGTGGTGCATTTAGGCCACTTACATTCAACATTAGTGTTGAGATGCGAGGTACTATTCTATTAATCGTGCTATTTGTTGCCTGAATACCTTGTTTTGTTTTCATTGTGTTGTTGTCTTATAGGTCCTGTGAGAATTATGCTTTAAGGAGATTCTATTTTGGTGTATTGTGAGGATTTGTTTCCAGATTTAGAACTCCTTTTAGCAGACTTGTAGTGCTGGCTTGGTAGTGACAAATTCTCTAAACATTTGTTTTTATGAAAAAGACTATCTTTTCTTCATTTATAAAGCTTAGTTTTGCTGGATACAAAATTCTTAGTGATAATTGTTTTGTTTAAGGAGGCTAAAGATAGAACTCTATCCACTCCCTTCTAGTGTGTAGAGTTTCTGCTGAGAAATCTGCTGTTAATCTGATAGATTTCCTTCAGGATTACCTGATGCTTTTGTCTCACAGCTCTTAAAACTATTTTCTTCATCTTGACTTTAGATAACCTAATGACTATATACCCAGGTGATGATCATTTTGCAATGACTTTCTCAGGTGTTCTTTGGGTTTTTTTAAATTGGATGTCTAGATTATTAGCAAGGCTGGGCAATTTTCCTTGATTATCCCTTCAAATGTTTTCCAAACTTTTAGATTTATCTTCTTCCTTGAGAACACCAATTATTCTTAGGTTTGGTCATTTAACACAATCCCAAACTTCTTGGAGGTTTATTCATTTTTAATATTCATTTTTATTTGTCTTTGTAGGATTGGATTTATTCTCAAGCCTTGTCTTTGAGCTCTGACGTGCTTTCTTCTGTCTGTTCATTTCTATTGCTGAGATTTTCCTGTGTATTTTGCAATTTTCTAAGTGTGTCCTTCATTTCCAGAAATTGTGATTGTTTTTTTATTTGTGCTGTCTATTTCAATGGAGATTTTTCCATTCATATCCTGTATCAGGTTTTGATTTATTTAAGTTGGACTTTACCTTTCTCTGATGCCTTCTTGATTGGCTTAATAAGTCAACTTTCTGAATTCTTTTTCTGGCATCTCAGAGATTTTGTGTTGATTTGGATCCATTTTTGGTGAGATAGTATTTGGGGGACTGTTAAAGAACCTTATTTTATCATATTACTGAATCATTTTTCTGGTTCCTTCTCATTTGGATAAACTATATCAGAGGGAAGATCTGGGACTCAAGGGCTGCTGCTCAGATTCTCTTTTCCCACAGGGTGCTTCCTTGATGTGGTGGTCTCCACTTTCCCCCAGGAATGGGGCTTCCTGATAGTCAAACTGCAGTGATTATAATTTCTTTACTGGATCTAGCCATCCTGCAAACTAACAGGCTTTGGGGTGGTAATGGGGAGAGTCTGCAAAGAGTCCTATGATGTGATCTGTCTTCAGGTCTCTCAGGCATGGGTATCAACTTTATCAGTCCGGTAGAGGTAGCAGGGGAGCAAAGTGGATTCTGTGAGGGTCCTTGGTTGTTTTGTGTTAAATGTGCTCGTTTTTTGTTGGTTGGCCTCCAGCCAGAAGGTGGCACTTTCAAAGCATATAAGCTGCAGTAATACAGGGAGGAGCAATCAGTGGACAGGGCCATAGAGCTCCCAAGACATTATAACCTTTGTATTTGGCTACCAGGGAGGGTAGAGAAAGACCACTAGGTCGGGGCAGGGATAGGCTTGTATGAGCTCAGCCACTCCTTGGGCAAGGCTTGCTGCATCTGCTGTGAGGGATGGGGGTACAGTGCCCAGGTCAAAGGAATTATTTTCCTGAGGAAATTACGGCTGCCTCTGCCATGTTCCACAGGTCACCAGGAAAGTGAGGGAAAGCCAGCAGGCACGGGCCTCACCTAGCTCCCATGCAGCCTGCAACCTGAAAGGCCGATCACACTCCCACTGTGCCCCCACAATAGCACTGACTTTATATCCAGCCTGCTGGTGACCAAGGCTGAGAACTTGCCCTAGGCTACAAGCCCCCCAGCTGAGAAAGCAAGCCGACTGACTCAGAGTTTCTCAGCTGTCCCATGGAGCCTGGGACAAAAGGTCTGTGGATTATCTCACTTTTCCTGCTACTTTCCTGAGTTACTTCTTGAGCAAAAGCTTACGATGTGAGTCTTCACATGCTGCTCTGTCCATCCAAGTGGGAGCTGCAAGTTATTCCGCCTCAGGAGAATATTTTTGTTAGTCCTTTTTCGTTTGGAACTGTGACAGAAATTGATAGATTTCCTGTGTACTTTGTTTGCTGGCAGACATAACCCATATGTCATAGAAGCTCTTGGCTTTTAACATACCAGTAAAATGTGTCAATCTCAGGTTCCAGTTTTCCATTCAGAATTCTCCTAACGTCTAGTCTTCTAATTCCCTTCTGATTACGAATTTCCACAATTTTAAGTTTGTAAAATTCTAGGATAGACCTGGCATCCTCACTTGCTTCCTGGCTTTCGTTGATTGCTCTCTTTAATGTATGCTTCAAGAATATTTATCATTTCTTGAAAACTGAGAAATATTTAAGATATGTTTGTAGCAATTTGTCTATAATCAACTGCGTTTGGCATTATCTTGTCCATTTCATGGCTTCTTTTCAGCTTTATGTTATACTCGAAACCGGTTCTCTAATTTGAGCCATTCTGAGGCTCTAATGCTCCTATCTACTAGTTTCTCTTTGGATTCTGTTCTGCAGGCAGATTCTGGTTTTACCTGCTTGGGTGAGTAAGTTATTGCCCATCTCTCTATTTCCACCTTTATAGTCTTTGAGATTTTTCTTCTCTCATTCATTCTCTCATTTTCCTTATCATTGTGGATTTCAAACTAATAGTCAATCATTATAACTTAAGTGAAATTTGGAGGTAGTTTGCAGTTAAGAATGAGTATTTAATCTTTCACACTTACTTGGAAGTCTTGGTTATAAATGTTTCATTTAATCAAACCTACCTCTGATAATAACTACCATTTACTGAGCTCATACTACTGTTAAGATGCTTTACAGAAACGATTAAACAACAATTGTACTAGTGTTATTTGTGGTAGTCATTGATATTGATCACACATTTTCAAGTCCTCCTCTCCTTTAGGGCACAAGGTATGATTGCATCCTCCCACTCCATTTGAAGTTTGGCATGGCAATGCAACCTGTATGGCTAACAAAATGTAACTGACAGTGACATATGTCATTTCTGGGTGGAAGTTGCAAGATCTAATGCACAACATGCAGAATATTTCCCCTTCCCATGTTTCCATGGAAGCACCGATCATGATGAAATCTTTATAAACCTGCATCCTCAAGTGACTACAGCATGCAGACTCCCATCAACCCAGGTGGAACAAGTGTTATAAGCAAGAAATAAACATTTTTTTTTTTTGTAAAGCCACTGATATTTTGATGCAGTTTTTACAGCAACATAATATACCTTATTCTGAATAATGTAATGTTCATTGACAGATGAGAAAAAATAAATTATTTCCAATATAAAATGGCTATTGATTGATGGGACTGCTATTCAAACCCAAGATTATTTTATCAAAACCCCATGTCATTTGTGCTATGCCATGCTGCCTTGCATGCTGTGCAGTTTCTCAGACTTCTTTATGTCTTAAGTCAATATATACATATGAAGCCAATGACAGTGGCATCTTCCTGAAATCTAGAGGTCTGTCTTACAAATGAGCAATTGTAATACATGATGTTTTATTTCTGAAGCAGTTAGATGGAGAATATATACTAATTGCTGTCATCTGTTTTACCTTTGAATTACAATGACAGACCAGAATTTCTCTGGTAGAAATTCTTCCTCAGATATCATGATACCTAACCAAAGAAAAATGTTTCAGAAACAACACCAGCCTGACACTGATCAATTCAGAGAAGCTTTCTGACCATTAATTAGACTTTTAAAAATTGTAGCCCCGCCTTATCACACAAGCAAAATAATTTATATGACTTGTTAAAATATTACTTTTTAAACTTGTTCTTTGATGCTGCCACTCAGGAACACATCTCTGCTCACCATCATGACCCATGCATCTTCATTACCAATAGCACCATGGCAGGTACTGGTCCTGTCCTTGGGTATAGAGTACCCAAGGTATAAAGGTTCTGTCCTTGGGTATAAAGTACCCAAGGTATAAAGTCAGCTCCTGTTTGCCTTTTTTTCTTTTTTTTTTTTTTGGTCAGATTTTAACCCTGCATTTAGACTGAGCAGTAGCTCTCATTTGAATGCTGGGCCGTCTCACAGCAAGCAACACTTCTTTTCACTCCAATCCAAACTGTCTACAAGACCATCTGTTTCTATAACAGGGTCCAAGTCTGCTTTATGGACATATTTTAAAAATATATTGATCCTTGTGTGATGGACCTATCTTACATCTACACATCTACTGGGCTCTCTACAAATTTCCAATTTTGCAACCTTTCTCATAAAGCCTTTTTTATACACATGTGTATATACTCACAATACTTGGATTTTCACTAAGACGAAAAGCACAGAATAGATAATTTGCTCTGAGTTTTCACAAAATGTAATAAAAATGCAAAGCTGAGCTCCTGATATTTCTCCCAAGGGCCTCTCCTCAACTTCGTTCAAGCTCTAAGCAGCTTTATTTTTACACAATTTTTTAAATCACAGAAATTTTAACTCATATACTTGTTTCCAAGATAATACCTGGCAGAGGCAAGTCTCCATCTGAATTTTATTCCTTGTTCTTCTGGATTCCAGCTCTAGTCAGAATGTGTAACTTCTGCTTTCAGTAGGTCCCCTTCCTCCTACCCTTGCAGTACCTCCGCTGTGTTACAATGTGCACATCTGGTGGGAAGATTATGTCAGTCATGTCTTTCACATTATTCTCTTTAATTTGAGTCCCGGATGGCTCAAATGAAATCCATGTGAGTATATCTGGCCAGAGACACTGCAGATCTCATCTGTAGGGCTGTTTTCAAGCTTGTTGGTCTCTCAGCACTGGCCCAAAACAGCCTTTCTTCTTCTTGTCAGCATAGATGCAAATTTCAGGGAGTTGCCTTTCTCTGGAAAGATTTTCTATAGTTTCTCATATTGAATGAATTAAATCAATTTTTTTATGGTCTCAGATTAGTAAAGCTATTTAGCATGTTACTGAAATGCTTCTCTCCCACACGCTTTTGTTATCCTGGAACAAGACAGACATCAGTGGATTTCTCTTGGCTTAAAAGGCAGGACCAGCTACATCATTTGTGAAACCCAAAGCAAGATAAAAATGTCAGACACTTGTTAAAAAATATATTAAGAAGTTCATGATGTAAACAAGAGGTCATTACATTAGGAGCGGGGCCTCCATTCTAAGTGAGGGACATGTGTGACTGTACAGATTTCATATCCATGAAGCCAGCTTTGTTGAGGGAAAGACTACTTTGATAAGGCACCCTTCTCAAGAGTAGTGTTTCTGGGGAGCCAATCATAATTCCAAAACAATCCCAAACACCGTAATCCTGAATGATTCTAAAACATGAAAATCTCTGAAGTCAAAAATTCCCCAAATCACAATTCTGAAACATCAAAATCCTGAAAATATAATCCTGGAAAAATAATTTCAAAAAAGTTAAAAGACATTTCTTTGCAAGTGTCAAAGAAGACTTATCTGAGAAACAGATAAAAACATGGCAGAATACTTCATAGGCCACTTTGCACAATAAAATAGAAAAAAAAAGCTTAGATATTTTTGCAAACATAAACACTTGGGTATACCAACAGTCATATGGGTATAATAGTTATGAGCAAATGAACCACATTTATAAAAGAATAGGTCCAAAAAGAAACTGTAAACATATGTTACTATGTTTGGTAATTGTGTTCACCTAGCTTTACAATTGTGGTCATCTGAAATACCATGATGAACAACACAAATCAAAAATTACGTTGGGTCACCACTGCATATGCAGTCACTTAAAGAGCCAAGATCTCAAGAAATGTTATCTTTCACAAACATAAACATAACAAAGAACATCTTTGTAAATGTTGAGAAAATTTCAATGTTATGTACATACACAAGGGCAACATTGTGATAATGCACTTTCATGGACTTAAATTTGCAAAAAGTGCATAAAACAAATTAGAATTCTCTAAAAGTCTTTACACAATTTATACTTCCAGTATTGGAAATGAGGTGAAGATGAAATACACAGCATCATTAAATGTAAAAAAAAAAAAAAAAAAAAAATTCTGACAATTTAAAAAAAAAAATCTAAAAAGGAAATTTAAAATTTAATACATGAAAATTGTATTACTAGGACAGATTATGGGCAAGTGGCACAGAGGCAGTTTGTAAGAGCTGGCCAACTTTCATAATATAGCTATAGTCTGAAGTCCTGCATCACAATGAATAGCTAGCTGGGTTTTTTTGGTTTTTTTGTTTTTCTTTCTTTCTTTCAGGACATGGCTCTCCTTGGAGAATATGATCATTTCCTACATGGCACTCTTTTTTTGAAATTGTTCTATAAATGGATACTCACCAAAATGAGCATTCCCTATTCAATTTTCCCATCTTTTGCCATGTTTCCATGTTGTTTTAAATACTCAGAAATCCATTCCACATACACTGTTATATAGACCACAAACTTGGTGAAAACTTTTAAAGTAGTCAGTAACTTCCTTGACTTCCTCAGGCAAATGCAGCTTTAATTAATAAAGAGCTCCTGCAACGTCATCAGCTGGAAGGAATGCCAATTCAGGCAAATGACACATTTTTAACTTGAAGTTTTTACCATTGCGATATCACAAGGCCAATCCATGACTCTGAATTTTCCAAGAAATGCAAATAAAAACAATAATAATGTAGTATTTCAGCCTAACATGATGCAAATAATACGATGTAACTATTCTGAATACACCTCAAAACACACAAATCTGTTCCCCAGAATTTGGCTTTCAGGAACATTTGGGATTATGGCATTTTGGATTGTGTCTTTCAAGATTATACTCCAAACATATGTTTCAGGTGTTATCTTCTCGGGGATGTCCTGAAGCCCTAATATGAAAATTTTGACTCGTAATCTTCCTTAATGCTTCAGATAGGCAAATCCAATGGAGCTTTCATTGCAAATAGGATACTTGGTGGCCCACCATTACTATCCTAGAATCCCCAGAGACATATAGAAATTTGGACCCAGTCTGGAACTGAACACCAGCCACACAAATGTTCCCCAGAACAAAACAAGACTTAAGTTCAATACTACATTGAATTTTAAAGCAAATATTGAGTCTGCTGAACCTTGCTGCTTTAGTATAAAAATGTTGCCCCAAATCAAGTTCTCTCTGAACACCTTCTAATGCCAATTGGCACCATTTTGTGGGATCACAACTCCTGAGGGAAAGTGGGACAAGTTCATCTATTACAAATTTCAAAGCTTCTTTCAAATAAAGGCAAAGATGCTTGAGGGGCTACTTCCTTACAGTGCAGTTCATGACCACATGTCTTGGAACATGATTGAGAAAACTATTTTGCAATAGTAACATGGCTAATTCCCTAACTAGCATTTTCATGTAAGTATACAATTCTTAAGTCTAAATTTACTATTTAAGTAGGTAGAAAAAATGACAGAGAATAAGCATGATCCCTTTTAGAAAAATTATTGTTAATAGAACAAAGTATATGGTGTAAAACTGAATGCCAACATAAGCTGTCCAGTTCTCTACTTCTTCAGTCTCATTATTTCATATTAAAAATAATCTCTCATTGCAAAAATGCCATACCACTTATTTCCATTTAAGTGATTCTGTGTTGATATGTTGCTGCATTTCTAAGCAATATCGTTTTCCAGGTAAATCTCAACTGTCAGCATTCTACAGATAGGAGACACCAAGGAAATCACCTTCCACAGGCAGTCCTGAAAACACCTATTAAGGTGTTTTGAGGAAATATGAGATTGTGCAAATAAGATATGTCAAATAGCATCCCTGGCACCAATGGAAGTAGAATTCCTTCATTTTCTCACATCTTCACATGTGAAAACCATCTGATGACAAAGCAACTTGCACACCTTTCCTGTGGTTTACTTCTTTTTCTTGATTTTAAACTCCTAAATACAAAAGAAAGAAATCTAACACTTCCTTGATCCTTAGACTGCTTGTACCCTCATTATGGGCCTCTTCTTTGTTTCTCTATCACCTCTATTCTCAACAGGAATAATAAGCAGAGATAAACAGATAATAGAGAAATAACTAAACATAGAATAGTGTAACTTAGAAATGCATTTTTAAATGGGTGAGGGAGGCATCAGAAAAAAATCTGCTAAATTGCCAGTATCAGAATTTTATAACTAGTACTAAATTTTTAGCAATGCTCTTCATATCATTTGTTTTTATCTACCTTAATAAATACTTTCATAAGTTGAGTTAGGGCCACCATATCAGGGCTAGATTTGTGTGTTTCCTTTGGCATATATAGATATATTATGTACTTTTTAAATTTTAAACTTTTAGTACCAATATTTTAAACTATTTATTTCTGAGCACCTCTGAGATGCAAAGATGAAACTGGCAGCATTCTTACCTTGAAGGAGTTTAAGTCTTGTGAGAAGACAGACAAAAAAATTAATGATTTGTATACATAATGTTAAGTATTATGATTAAGCTAGGAATTAAAAATATCTTTTCATTGGTGCTAGTCCAAAATTTTAAATGACCACAGAATCAGTGTTCATCCCACCCCATTAGTGATAGCCTCTTTTTAAAATCCACACATAAGAAAAGTCAGCGAGTCCCTACACTCTGTTACTTCCGAAAGTCAGATAATCCCTAAGTAGCAAACTTCTTATAACCTTAGGGAAGAATGAATCTGCTTTTTCAGTGTGTCGTAGGCATAGTTATCAAGTGACTTTAATAAGTGTATTTACCAAGTAATAATTCAGCTTCTTTGAGTGTTTTCTTAATGTAAGGGGAAGGGTGTCTTGTCTTTCAACAAAGATGTGTAAAGTTGTGAGAATATTCTGGAAAATAGATCATGATGAAGGGACTACTAACTCCACATGATGCTAGATAAGAGGGTGGCTAGGGAGAAGGGGAAGCAAGTGGTCAAATGATTCTTTAAAGGAAAAACTTTGAAGTGAGGTTTGAAGATAGAAATCAGCAAATTCATTAAGTTGTAGATGAGTTTCTCAGGCATAAGGAACTGATGAGCAAACTAAAGGAAACTTTTGACTTTCTAGTACATTTGAGGAACTACACCTAATGCTTAATGGTTCAAAAAGACTGCAGGTGGATACATAATTGAAGATAAGACAGGTAATATGTGCAGGTGCAAAACTCTGCATGGTACATTGGTATAATGGGAACTCAGTAAAAGATTTAACCTGAGGAGTAGAAAATTAGTTTGACATTTTAGAAAAAAAATTATCTCAGAATGTTAAGGATGGATTCTAAGTACAGAGACTCTTAGAGAGGACTTGTTACACCTGTAATGAATTTTGGATATCCTCCAGGAAAACTTCTTTATTTTGAAGATAATAAAAATAAGGCCTAGTGGCTTATTTTTAAGTGACTCATTCAAAGTCGCAGAACTAAGACTGGAACTCTAAACAGCTACTCCAACTTCTTTGTAAAAATCAAAACAAGCTACAGAGTCACATTCTTTTTTCCTATGAGTAAATGCCTCTGCAAGAAATAATTTCAATGTATAGTATAGGAAGTGCTCAACTCTGCACCTAGGGACACCTTGTTATTTCTGTTTCTTAACTGTCCCATCATGAAAAGGAAATGTAAATAAGAGCTCCCATGTCAATAATTTCCAGGATCATCTATGTATCTTCATAGCCAAAGACAATTCTAAGGTTCTATCTCGATGGTCAATAATTTGTGATGTTTGTTGGTTTGGTACAGATACAGTGCTTGACTAAAATAACAAATGCCTGGATGATGGGTGACGTGCCAATAGTAAGATACTTGGCTAAGTGTCATATGACTGAATGGGACTGAACATTCAGCATATATCTAAACTGCATTTCTCTACACTTGAAGGAAACATAGAGAGTATTTAAACTAATTTATTCATTTCAAAGTTTAAAGTCAAAAAAGATAAAGATGTTAGCCCAAGTTCATACGGTCAAAAAGCAGAAGGAAAAACAAAATTCCAGTATAACAACCTGCAATTCAGGCCAGTTATTCCAAGCTGCTCAAAAGTTTAAACTCAGAACAAATGGAAAGATAATTGGCTTTAGTTGAGTCCTGATGATTGTTTTCTTTTCTTAATTCTGGTGTTAAAATATATCTCACTTTAAAAAAAATATATATATATATATCACTTTAAAAAAATTAAAGAATACTTCACAAACAATGAAACACACATATTTGTCTACCTCTGTAAGTTTTGACAGTTGCGTAGACCTATATATTCACACTTAAAATAGGACATTTTTACAACCCAACAAATTTCTTCTTGCTTCTCTCCAGCCAGTTCCACCATTCAGACAACCACTTTCTGACTTCTATGATTATAAATTAGTTTTGCCTGTGGTTGAGCTTTAAATGAACAGATAATAGTATGCTTTCATGTGTCTGGCTTCTTTCGTTTAATATTTTTGAAATACATCCATGTTGTTGCATATATCAGCAGTTAAATTCTGTTTTATTGCAAGGTAGTATTCATTTATATGACTACTTCACCATTTGTTTATACATTCAACTATTGACGGACCTTTGAATTATACTTCCAGTTTTTTAAATTATTGTGACTACAGCTGCTCTGAACATTCTTGTACAGGTCTCTTTGAGGACATGTCCTCAATATTCTTGGATAAAAACTTAGAAAGGAAATTGCTTGATTGTAAGGAGAGATGAATATTTAACGATACAAGAAAGAGCCAAAACAGTTTTCAAAATGGCTGTATGATTTTATATTCGCACCAATAATGTATAATAGTTTTAGTCACACCACATGCTTGCCAGTATTGATATTGTCAGCTTTTAAAATTTTAGCCACTCTAATATGTGTATAGTGGTATCTCATTGTGAGTTTATTTTTGTACTTCACTAGGGACATATCATGTGCTTATTGGCCATTTTTATATCTTTTGTTAAATGTCTCTAAAAGTCTTTTTCCTATTTTCATATTAAGTTATTTTTCTCCTTTAGATTTGTAGGTAGAAGTTCTTTATATATTCTTGATAAAATTAGATTTTCATAAGTATTTATTGTGAAAATTCTACCCCAGATTGTGGCATACCTTTTTGTCTTTGTAATAATGGTATAAGCAAACAGGTGTTTTTAAGTTTGATGAAGACAAATTTATTTTTTTTTGAGTTAGTACTTTCTGTGTGTTCTCTAAGAAATATCTGCCTGCCCCAAGACTGTCAATGTATTCCTCAATATTTTCTTTTAGAGGTTTTTTATTTTTAGTTTTTATGCTTTAACTTTATGACCAACTGACAAATATTTTCCAAATAGTTTCCAAGGAGGCCAGGCCATTTCATTTGTCCACCCACAAAGTATGTAATTAACCTAAATTAGCTTTTGTTGGTAGTACAAAAAAAGTGGAGGTTCATTTTTTTCCCTTATGGATATACAGCTGATCTAGCACAAGTTTTTGAAAATAGTTTTCTTTCCATATTTAATTGCCTACGATTTTTATCAAATAACTATTTACCATATATATGTGGGTCTATTTGGGGACTCTCTATTCTGTTTAGTGACATATTTGTCAATTTGCTTCCATGATCTTACTGTGTTGATTACTGTAGCTTCATACAATGTTTTCAAATTAGGCATTGTCAGTCCTTTTATCTTCATTTTCCTTTGTTAATGATATTATTAGTTTTCTAGATTCTTTGCTTTTTCAAATAAATTTAGAATCAGCTTGTCAATTGCTATGAAAAAGTCTTGAGATTCTGATTGGATTTGTATAAAATATATTCACCAATCTGAAGAGAGTTTACATCTTAACTATATTGAGTGAATAAATCTATTCCCCCAACGCATTTCCCTTTACATAGGACTCTAATATGTCTCACTAACGTGTTTACTTTTAGGTTTATATGTACACATATTTCATTAAATTTACACTTAATTATTTAATGCTTTTGATGTAATTATAAATGAAACAGCTTTTTGAATTCTACTTTCCAATTGTATGCTGCCTTTATATATAAAGGCAATTAATTATTATATATCAATCTTGTATTACACAACCATGTTAAAGTCATTTACTATTTCTAGTATTTGTGATGTATATACCTCATGATGTTCAAAATACAGTTACGTCATCTACAAATAAAAAACAATTCACATTTTCCTTCCAGTGAATATGGATTTTATTTCTTTTTCATATATTATTGCGCTAGCTGAGCCTTCCAGTACAATGTTCAATAAAAGTGGTGAGAATTGACATTCTTGACTTGTTTCCAATCTTAGGGGGGAAACGTTCAATATTTCACCATTAAGGAAAATGTTATCAGTAGATTTTAGTAGATTTTTTCCCAAACAAAAAGGCCCCTTCTGTTCACAGTTATATGATATTTTTTCATCATGAATGAGTGCTGAATTATGTTAACTTCTTTTTCTTCAAATTTTAAAATTATAATTTATATATTTTTATTATACAGAGGACAAAAATTACATTGCTTGTTTTGTTTTGTTTTTGAGATAGGATTCTTGTGAGCCCAAGTGATCCTCAACCCTCCCATCTCATCCATTGCAAGTAGATGGGATTACAGGTGCATGCCACTGTGCCTGACGTGTGTGTGTGTGTGTGTGTGTGTGTGTGTGTGTAAATCATTAAACCAAATTTGCTTTCCTGCAATAAATCCCACTTAGTCATTTTAAAATATTTATATGTTTCAGGTCTTTTAGTATCTATATTCATAAAAATACTATCCTGTAATTTTTTTTCTTATAATGTTTTGTCACGTTTTCTTACGAGGGTTATTCTGAATTCATAAGGTGGAATTTGTTAGTTCCCTTTCTAGTTTCTGAAAAAGCTTTTATAAAAACTGTAATATTTCTTAAAATTTTGATACAGTTTATAACCAACTGGGTCTGATGTTTCCTTTGGGACAGGAATTTTGATTATCAACTCATTTTTTAAGAAAACATATATAGCTATGCAGATTTCCTATTTATTCAATTTTGATAGCTGCATGTTTCTAGAAACTATCCACTTCAATCAAGTTGATAAATTTATCTGCAGAAAAAGTTTCATAATATTTCTTATTATAATTTTAAAATTTCTATATGGCCTATTGTAATTGTCCCTCTCACATTTGTGATTTATTTTCTTTTCTATGTATTTATTTTTGGCTGAGTCTTCTTAATAGTTTATTCAATTTTGTTAAAGTTTTCAAAATGCCACATTTTCTGTTTTTCCACATTCTTTCCAACACTGGGTATGGTCCAGCTTGTTAGTTTTAACGATAATATTGGGTTTAAAGACTAATTATATTGAACTTTTTTATGGGCTCATTTGCAATCTATATATCTTCTTTGGTGAGATGTTCAAATCTCTTGTCTTTTAGATTGTGTTATTGTTAGTTTTAAATGTTCTTTAAATATTCTAGATACAAGAAATCTCACTTTTTCCCCAGAACAAAGTTTTAAAAAATCACTTAAACAGTATCTGTGTGGGCCATTTTTCCAGAAAAGGAGTAGGATAAATAGAAACAAAGCAGAACTGAGAGATGAAAAGTTTTTAATAGCGATGCGTAAACACCCTGATCTAGCTATTCTTGAGCTCAGTTAGGTGAAACAATGTGTTCTCTTTTGCTTAAATTAATATAAGTTTGGTTTCTATTTTGCAACCAAAAACATTTCACTTAACACTTTATGTGCTTCTCTGTGCACAGAGTGGAAGAGTTCTGTAGCAGCCTAGATAACTTTCCAATCCAAGGGTTCCACAGGAAGTAACAAGAGTCTCTAAATCGATTACAAAATCTGAGGAAAGAGAATCTCATTTATTGGATCAGGTGACTATGAGCAGATAGGTCGTTCATATGACTCACTCCTCAAGCATCATGAGTTGCTGAATAAGACATTAAGAAGAGGATATGGGAAGTTTCCATAATATGAATGAGGCAAAAAAGGAGAAAAAAAATAGTTATCTCTTTACACTAGGCATTCACTAATATGATTTTACACAACAGTAACCTCAGTTGCATAACACTAACAAAATAGGAAAGAGGACAACGAAGAACAGAAACTTGAGTAAATAAATTGCATATAGATTGGAATTTAGAAGACTCTGTCTTAAGAAAGAATCATGAAAATGAAGGCATGATTGAAGAAGTTCATGTAAGCATCTTGACTTTAAAAGTAAATTTACCTAGAATGTTTGAACTTAATCCTTGATTTAGCATTTTAGTACAGTGTCTCTTTGCCCTTAGGGATCCTTCATTAGCTTTGGGTACTTAAAATCAGTTGTTAGTTAGCTGGTGAGAAGCACCTTCCCTGCAGGCACTGGCATTTGAAAAACCTTCCTTTTCTTCCTGAAAGCAGCTTATACCTGCCGTTTCTTATCTGCACACAACAGGGAGACTGTTTAGAGCCAGGGGACGGCCAATGAGCATTGCTAAGCTTGAAGATTCAAACCACATTTCTGTGTCCCGGACTATTGCATCCCTATTTTTAGGTTCTCCGCTCAAATTTTATCTTCTTACTTTTTATCTCAAAGCTCAACCTGAGCTCTTCAGCCTAGAAAGTCTAAAGCTGCTTTAACTCACACTTTTCTGACTGTTTCATCTTCTGGATGTCAGCATCTGGCCCATACCTGGTCCATATCCATCTTGATTCTCAGGATTCCTGTGCCAATGTGTTTGTTTATTCTAAACTTTGGGAGATGCTAGCATTTAATCTTATGCCTAAACTCTGATCCCAGGTACATCTTCAGATTCATCATGGCTTCATATGCCCCTGTTATGACAAAGGAACATGGGGCACAATCTCTTACTGCCTTAAAATTGTGCTGTTTGTCTCATCTTTTATTAGTTTTCAAATATGGATTGCAAATTTTTCAGGATATAAGTGATCCACAATATAGTGCTGACCAATCAGAGAAGCCCATTGTTCTTCTGTCTCACCAAAGATATGTTAATCAAGTGACTATATTTATTAGGAGAAGATTAGTATGCCTCAGTCACAAACAAACATTGTTGAGGACGTATTATTTGTCAATAACTGTGAAAATCTGGAGATTCTTAAAGGAAATAATAAATATACCAATAGCTGACATTTATTGAGCACTTACTGCATACCAGACATTTGGGGAGTACTTTAATTGTACTGCTTATATTATCTTTTCAATAACCTTATGTCATATTTATCATTGCTATTATTGTTCCCACATTATACTTAAAGATAATGAGGCACAAAAGGGTTAGTAAGTGATTTGTCTTAGATTATTCAGCTATGAAGTGACCAAGTCAAGATTTTTACTCTAATTTTATTGCCAGAGCTTATTCTTCTGTTCAAGTGGGGAAGAGAGCCACGTAGAAATAATATACAATAATAAGCGCAAAAATGCTAATGCGTGAATAAATTACCAACGGAATACCAGAAAGTACAATGTATTCCTTGCGTGGGAAAAGGATAAAGATTGGAGTTAACTTCACAGGGGAAAAGATATGATTGAGGTAGATATTGAAGTATAAGGAGAATGTGAACAAGGCGAGGAAGGCAACATCATTCCAGGCAGAGGGAACAGACTGGACAAGATTAGGGATGGCCTTGTGAAGGTATGATAAATCAGCAATAAGCCTTCTCATTCTCCACTAAGAAATCTATATTGAATCTTTGGACGTGTGCACAGGGCTCTCCAGTGAAAATCTCTCACATCAGCCAGAGGAGAAAAAGAAAATTTATGTAGAAGAAATATTTTGCATCTTCTCTTTTCCACTGGTTTGTTACAGGGATCTGAGGAAGGGTCTGGCACAAGGGAGGAAGTCAGCAAAGACAAACTTGGGGCTACCTTATACCTGGGGTCCAGTACCAGAATCAATTGACTACCTCAAGTCTAAATTCTTTTCTATCAAGCAAAATGATATTAGATGACTAATTTTATTTTATTAACTTTTAAATAAATCTTTGCCAATAACAGGAGATTCTACACGCTACACGCTGCAAGACTTAGAATTGCTCTAATGCCTCCTGCTGCCTCTGTGAAAACTAAGATTCTCAAATCCTTTCCCCATCACCTGTCTTTCAATTTTCATGACCTTGTGGCTGTTTCAGGGTCTTCCTCCATCATCCTCTAACTTTTCAGGCTATTCTCGTGCAAAGCCACACAGAGAAAGGCCATGCCATTCATTTCTGGAAAATGGCCTATCCTGGTTCCATTTCTCTAAATGGCCTATTTTAGTAAATTACTATCTGAGTTCTCTAAGATGATGGCTGTGATCTCTTCTACCTGGCAAATTGTGTCAGCCATTTTGTACCATTGGACCAGTGCTGAGTCTTGGCCCTGTCAGACTCTGAGCCACCTATGTCATAGTGCTGGCTGATCTGTGAGGCTGGTGATTCTTTTGTCTCTCACTGGAACCGCAGCACACAGTAGCTACTGTTTGCCTGTGGTTTCGACTCACAAAATTATTCCTTTTCCTTATTGTGAAACTGTTCGTTACACCAAGTTCTTTGCTGTGGAATATTTTACATCTCACGTTTATCTTTCATTAAGGTCTGGTTCCATGTTTTGCTACTTCTGGGTTTGAAAGGGTAATTCACTTGATTACTATTTTTTACTAATAGAGTAGGAAAATCAAAGTGCAGGCATGGCACCTAACGGTAAATTGTGCTTTGTACACATGGGGTTTCTTATGCACGGCAATTAGCAAGTCCTCAAAGGAAAATTCAGAACCCAAATAGTTAAAAACAAATAAAATAAATGAATTACAAAGGAAATCTATTACTGATGTCCAAATTACAGAAAGTAGTTCATATAAAACTATTAATTAAGACACAGATTCAGAATATATAACATAGTGCATGTATTTCATATCTTCGTATTCTTAATCATCTTTTTGTTCCTTAACCATGTTTTCAAAACTGTATTAGTCCATTCTCACACTCCTAAGACTGAGTAATTTATGAAGAAAGGGGGCTTAATTAACTTACACATCTGCATGGATGGCTGGAGAAGCCTCAGGAAACTTACAATCATGGTAGAAGGTGAAGGGGAAGCAAGACATGTCTTATCATGGCGACAAGAGAGAGAAAGAGAGAGAGAGAGACAGAGGAATTGCCACACACTTTTAAACCATCAGATCTTAACAGATCTCACGAGAACTCTATCCCAAGGCAGCACTAGGGGGATGATGCTAAACCATTGGATACCACCTCCATGATCCAATCACCTCCAACCAGGCTCCACCTTCAACATGCGAGGATTACAATTTGACTTGAGATTTCAGTGGGGACAGAGAGTCAAACTATATTAAAAACCATATTTTAAACATTATTAGCCAGCTCTCTGTATACATATATTCCACATCTGAGGATTCAACCAAACATGAACAGAAAAAAAAATGAATAAAAAATACAACAATAAAATAATACAAATAAAAAATACAGTATAACAACTATCTATATAGCATTTACATTGTATTAGGCATTATAAGTAATCTAGAAATGATTTAAAGTATATGAGAAGATGTGCTTAGGTTATATACAAATACTGCACTGTGCCATTTCATGTAAGGGACTTGAGCATCTTTGGATTTTGGCATCCATGGATGTCCTGGAACTAACCCCTGCAGACACCGAGAAATAATGATATCTAAATTTTATTTTCAGTGGTATGTCCTCTACATATATTTTATCTTATCAATACTCACAAAACTTTTATGAAAAGGCAATATTCCAGGCTCTGAGATTCTTTTGCCATGCATCCCTTATATAAGACAGGAAGAATTTCATGCCACAAACAGATTTATCTTTAGGCTCCCAGAGATCTTTTTTGAAGTCCTTAACAGTGATCTTTGGCTTAATCTGAATATTTCAGTTGTTCTCTTTTCTCTTCACACAGACCAGTTTACTAGAAGATAAGAAGCTAATATTAATAGCACTCTAAAGTTTTTACATCACTATAAAATACTTTATAGTCCCTATAAGTCTGACCTCTAGTCTATGTTCTTTCCCATTGGGAAGAAAGGAAAGAATACATATTAAAATTCAAGAGGCAAAAGTTGAATTAAGAGTAAGAGAAAAGCTCATTGAAGTTCAATGTAAGACTATTAGAACTCCTGCATCTACTTCCTATGTCTTCAAAATATATTTCACCTGGATTCTCAAGTTTTCCTTAGATATTTTAGTTATTTGCATTAAGAAACTTGACTTTAATATATATTGACACATAATTTAAAGATTTTGGGGGAAAAGTAACAAAAAATTACACAATTAAAACATAATTAAAAATAAATGGTCACATGGACACAAATTTTGGCTTCATTGAGACAAGAAGAAAATATTACTCCAAATCCAAGATTTGGGCAATTATTTCGAAAAAAGTCCATCTTAGTATTAACTTTTACTGGCCTTTTTTATTTTATTTTTCCCCATTTCTCCACCAGTTCTCCTTCTCCTCCCCTATCCAGTTGATTTGTCTTGATGATAAAAGGAAACAAAAGTGAAAGTTATATTACATCAGTTCCCTGGAAAGATTTTTTTAATGTAAGTATTTGGTGACAACCTCAGCTTGTGTTGCTAAGATTTTATTATTTTTATATAAAAAGGACTTTAGGACCCAAGACTAAGAAAACAGTGACTATTTTCAAAGATGACAAATGAAACTCATATTCAAACATCAGTTCCACTCATAACCTTAAAAACAAAAGCAAATCACTTTTGTTTTGTAAATAATTATAGATTCACAGGAGTTTGCAAAGAAATGCACAGGGGAATCTCATGCACTCCTCCCTCAGGCCCTTTCCTGTGACAACATCCCACAGAACCACAGTACAATATTGTTTCCTCCCACCAAATCCATGGATGGAATCTCCCCAAAAGAGGTAAGCAGGGGAGTTCCCACAAGGAAGTGTCCCAAGCCACCCCAAGATGCAGCCAGTTGGGATTCCAAAGAAGCACTTTGTTTGATAATGGACTCATGGTAATGAATCCAAAGCATCTACTAGGTCTCATGACAGGCAGCAAGAGAAAGGGGGTATTCTGCCTAGTTATGACAGCAAGTAGTGCACTTCAGGGTATAGAGTTTATATGAGGTTTTAAGGGATTTGGCTGAGAGCTGGGGACAGTTTCTTTTAATGTTTTGGGGAACAACCTAGATATCTTTATCAGCACCCAAGAATGTTCAAGGCTCCAGTTGGGGTTCAAGCTGACTGGGAAAAACCTGCACCTGTGTGGGTCACAAAATGCTCAAGTCACTCTTGTGATTTTCAGTCAGGATACAGAAAGCAAGCAGGCTGGGGGTGGGGAGGAGATTAAGGGGACCCTACAAACACAAATACAATAAATTGATATTGACACAATCCAAAGAACAGATTCAGATTTAACTGATCATATGTGCATTTGTGTATATAGCTTGACTACACCATTTTGTCACATATGTAGTTTTGCATAACCACCACGATTGACATGCTTGACTATACCATCACCATAAGACTTTCCTGTGTTACCCTTTATAGCCATACCGTCCTTTTTTCTTTTCTTCTTTTCTTTCTCTTTCTTTCTCTCTTTCTCTTTCCTCTTTCTCTCTATTTTTTTTGGAGGTGGAGTTTCACCCTTTTTTTTTTTTTTTTTTTTTTAATTGAGACAGAGTCTTGCTCTTTTGCCCAGGATGGACTGCAGTGGCATGATCTCGGCTCACTGCAAGCTCCACCTCCAGGGTTGATGCCATTCTCCTGCCTCAGCCTCCCAAGTAGCTGGGACTACAGATGACTACCACCACGCCCAGCTAATTTTTTGTATTTTTCTTGTTGCCCAAGCTAGAGTGCAGTGGCACTATTTTGGCTCACTGCAACCTCCGCCTCCTGGGTTCAAGCGATTCTACTGCCTCAGCTTCCCAAGCAGCTGGGATTACAGGCACCTGCCACCACGCCTGGCTAATTTTTTGTATTTTTTTAGTGGAGACGGGGATTTGCCATGTTGGCCAAGCTGATTTTGAACTCCTAACCTCAGGTGATCTACCGCCTTGGCCTCCCAAAGTGCTGGGATTACAGGCATGAGCCACCGCACCCTGCCCATACCATTCTTTCTTATCCCTAACCCCTAGCAACCACAAATTTTTTCTCCATATTTATTATTGTGTTATTGCACAAATGTTATATAAATGGAATCATGCAGCCATGTATCCTTTTGAGATTGACTTTTTTCACCCAACATAAATTTTCTTGAGGTTGGTCAAAGTTGTTAAGTATATAAATGGTTCATTTCTTTTTCACTGCTGAGTAATATTGCATGATATGGATGCATCACAGTATATTTAACCATTTAACCTATGATGGACATCTAGATAGTTTCCAGTTTTTGCTTGTTATAAATTTATAAATAAAGCTACTGGGAATATTCATACAAGTTCTTACATGAATATAATAAGCCTTCATTTCTTTCTCTCTCTCTCTCTCATGTAGTGGTGTAATCTCAGCTCACTGCAACCGCCACCTCCTATGTTCAAGTGATCCTCATGCCTCAGCCTCCCAAGTAGCTGGGATTACAGGTGCACACCATCATGCCTGGCTAATTTTTGTATTTTTAGTAGAAATAGGATTTTGCCATGTTAGCCAGGCTGGTCTCAAACTCCTGATCTCAAGTGATCCACCTGCCTTGGCCTCTCAAAGTGCTGGTATTACAGGCATAAGCCACTGCACCAACCTGGCCTATTAAGTCTTGATTTCTTTTTTTTTTTTTTTTTTGAGACGGAGTCTCGCTCTTTCACCCAGGCTGGAGTGCAGTGGCACGATCTCGGCTCACTGCAAGCTCTCCACCTCCCGGGTTCACGCCATTCTCCTGCCTCAGCCTCTCCGAGTAGCTGGGACTACAGGCGCCTGCCACCAAGCCCGGCTAATTTTTTGGTATTTTTAGTAGAGACGGGGTTTCACCGTGGTCTCGATCTCCTGACCTCGTGATCCGCCCGCCTCGGCCTCCCAAAGTGCTGGGATTACAAGCGTGAGCCACCGCGCCCGGCCGATTTCTTTATGATAAAACCCAAGTGCACAACTACTAGGTTGTATGGTGAGTACATTTTTAGATTTTAGAGGAACTATTTTCCAGAGTGGTATACCATTTGACATTCAAACCAGCAATATATGAGTGATCAAGTATTTTTCACAGCCTTGCCTGTATTAGGTGGTGTCACTTTTTCATTTTAGCTGTTCCAGTAGGTGTATTGTAATATCTCATTATGGTTTTCATTTTTATTTCACTATTGGCTAATGACGCTGAAGATATTTTAATGTGTTTATTTGCCTTTGTTATCTTCTTCTGTATCAGTGAAATATCTGTGCACATTTGCCTTGGCCCATTTTCTAATTGGATCAGTTATTTTTGTTTTTGTGTTTTTTTTTTTGTTGAGTTTTGAGAGTTCTTACATACTCTAAGTACAAGACCTCTGTCAGATATGTAATTTGAAAATATTCTCTCTCAGTCTATAGTTATATTTTTAGTAATTTTAGTAAGATCTTTCACAGCACAAATTTAAAAAATTTTGGTGAGTTCCAATTTAGCATTTTTTTTTTCTCTTCTGGGTCATGTTATTAGTTTCAAATCTGAAAACTCTTTGCCTAGTCCTAGGCCCCCAAATGTTCTTCCTATGTTCTTAGTGAACTTAAGTTCTACACTGAAGTCCATGATTCATTTTGAGTTAATTCTGATGTAAGCATAAGAGCTGAGGTCTAGGCGAAGATTCATTTTTTTTTTTTTGCTGATGACTATCAAATTGCTACAGGACCATTGAATGACTTTCGTTCCTTCGAAAAAATTAGGCAGGCATATTCCTGTGGGTCTATTTCTGTGTTCGCTATTTTTGTTTCACTGATCTATTTGTCTACACATCCTCCAGTGCTGCACTCTTATGATTACTTCGGCTATAAGCCTTAACATTGAGAACAATGTTTATTCCTCCTACATTTTTCTTATTTTTCAAGTTGTTTTCACTATTCTAGGGAATTTACTTTTTCATATAAATGTGAAAATAAGCTTGTCTGTGTTTACAAAAAATTGTTAGATTTTGATAGGAATTGTATGAAACTTATAGCTCAATTTAGGGAGAATAGACAACTTTAATATATTGAATATTCCAATTTTAAAACATGGCACGTCTCTAAAACATTTTAAGTCCTCTTTGATTTCTTTCATCAGAATTTTATAATTTTTATTATATTGAATCTATACATATTTTCTTAAATGTATATCTAAGTATTTCAATTTTTGGAGCAATTGTATGTGGTATACTTGCATATTTTAAAATTCTGGTTTCCACCTGTTTGTTATCAGTATATATAATTGTAATTTGTGTGTTGATGTATCTTGCAACCTTACTGAACTCATTTATCAGTCTAAGAGGTATGTATAAAGATTTCTTGGGGTTGTCTATGTGGACAACTGTTTCATTTACAAACAGAGTTTTATTTGTATATTTTTAATCTGCATGCCTTTATTTTCCTTGTATTATTTAATTACCTATCATTTCCAGTATTATATTGAATAAGAGAATTGAAGGCACACACCTTTGTTTTGTTCCTTATCTTACAGGGACATTCAGTCTTCAGCCATTAATTATGATGTTAGCTGTAGGTTTTTGGAGATACTCTTCATAAGGCTGAGGAAATCCCCCTCTATTCCTGGTAGTTTTATCAAGAATAGGTATTTGAGTTTTGTTGAATGACATTTCTTTATCAGTTAAGATTATCATATAATTCTTCTTCCATAGTCTGTTGTTAGAGTGGACTGACTACTTTGAATTAGTTTTTAATATCAGTGCCTCGAACACCTGACATAAATCTCATTTAGTCATATTATATTTTTTATTCATTTTGCCATAAATTTGCTAAAATCTTGTTGCAGATTTTGATATTTTAGCTCTTGAGAGATGTCAAGATAATATTTGTCTTTATTTTTTAGAAGTGATTATACAAAACTGTTTTTTTTTTTTTTTTTCTTGAAGGAGTCTTACTCTATTGCCCAGGCTGGAGTGCAGTGGCATGATCTTGGTTCACCGCTACCTCCACCTCCTGGGTTCAAGCGATCCTCCCTCCTCAGCCTCCCAAGAAGCTGGGACTACATGCATGTCCCACCATGCTCAGCTAATTTTTGTATTTTTAATACAGACGGGGTTTCACCATGTTGGCCAAGCTGGTCTCGAACTGTTGACCTCAAGTAATCCACCCACCTCAAACTACCAAAGTGCTGGGATTACAGGCGTGAGCCACCAAGACTGGCCACAAAAATGGTTTCAATTCATTTTTGAAATGGGTACAGTTCTCCATTGAAGCCAGATGGGCTAGAATAATTTTCAGAAACTCTTCTGTTACTAATTCAATTTCTTTAATATTTACAGGATTATTCAAGTTGTCTCTTTTTATCTAGGCGGAGTTTCGGAAGCTTATGTTTTTAAGGAATTGGTCCATTTTTTCTAAGCTGTCAAATTAATGAGTCTATGTTGTTTGTACTATTCCCTTATCCCTTATCATTCTTTTAGTGACTGTTAGATCTGTGGTGGTATCTCTAGATTATTCTCGATGTTGATGAATTATCCATCTTGCCAGATGCGTCTCAATTTTTATTATTTTCTCATTGCAAAACCAATGTTTTGTTAAATTATTTTTCTTTATTGTTTTCCTATATTTAATTTCACTGATTTATGTTTTTATCTGGGTTGTTTCCTTCCTTCTGGTTGCTTTGGTTTTAGTTTGCTCTTCTTTTCCAGTTTCTAAAATTAGGAATTTCTATTACAAATTTGATGTATTTTACTAATGTAATCACTTGGGATTATAAATTTCCCTCTCAGCACACTTTTGTACGGATTTGATATGTTGTGCTTTTATTTTTGTTCAGTTACATGTATTTAAAACTTTTTTCTGAGACTTTTCTCTTTAACCATGTGTTGCTTACTTTCTAAGTGTTTAGAAATCTTTCTTTTGTCTTTCTCTTATTAATCTCTAGTTTAATATCATTATGGTCAGAAAATGTATACCGTATGATTTCCATTGTTTTAAAATGTGTTAAGATTTGTTTTATGGTCCAGGATATAGTCTATCTTTGTAAACGTCTCATAGGTGCTTGAAAAGTGTGTGTATTCTATTGTTGTTGAATGGCGTGTTATACAAACGTCAGTGTGATCCTATTGAGTTGATAGTGTTGTCCAGCTCTTCTGTATTCTTTCCGGAGGTCTATCCAATAGTTTTATCAATCGCTGAGAATGGGATGTTGGAGTTTTAGTCTGTTTCTCTTTTTAGCTCTATCAGTTTTTCCTTCATGTTTTTTTTGAAACTCTTTTGTGTGTACACATTTAGGATTGCTGTATGATCTTGGTGGATTTATTCTCCTATTACGATATAATGTCTCCCTTTATCAGTAGAAATTTTTCTTGTTCTGAAGTCTATTTTACCTGAAATTAATAAAACCAATTCTGCCTTCATCTAATATTTTCCTCATGTTTCATTTTCCATCCTTGTACTTTCTGCCTACCTACGTCAATATATTTGAATAGCAAAAAGCTAGGTCATACTTTCTCACTCTACTCATCTCTTTTATTGATGCCTTTATTTATTTTTTAATTAACTTATTTATCTGTAAATTGACATATTGTAATTGTACACATTTATAGGGTCCAATCTGATGTTTTAATACATAAGTGATGTGTTGTATAATGATTAAATCAGAATATTCAGCAAGTTTATTACTTCATGCATTTAGCATTTATTTGTGGCAAGCACATTCAGAAGCCTATCTTCAAGCTCTTTTGTAATATACAAAACCTTACTGTTAACCAGCCTCACTCTACTGTGCAATAGAACATTTAGAGTAATGATTGATACGTCAGGGCCTAAGCCTGCCATTTTATTATGTGTTTTCTATTTATTACCTTTCTTTCTCATTTTTAATTTCTTTTTTCTTGCCTTTCTGTGGGTTACTCACAGATATTTAGGGTTCACTTTTTTATTTATAGTCTTTGTTATTATGTTACTTTATACGTTTTTCTTAGTCATTAGTCTAGGCATTACCATTTACATATGCAGCTTATCATACTGTAACGGTATCGACTTTTTACCATTTCCAGTGAGAATAAACACCTCACTTGCATTGAGGCCCCTTTACTTTCCCTGCTTTTTAAGCACAATTATCTTAAGTATTTCTTCAACATATGTTGACCATCAAATTAGATAGTTATATCTTTGTATCTACCAACTGGAGAAAATTATGAGGTGAAGTATAGTCTGTCATGTTTAATTTTATTTCTGTTCTGTTTTTTTTCCAAAGGTACCAGCCTTTGGCCAGGTGTGGTGGCTCATGCCTGTAAGCTCAGCACTTTGGGAGGCCAAGGTGGGTGGATGGTTTGAAATCAGGAGTTTGAGACCAGCCTCGGCAACGTGGCGAAACTCCATTGCTACTAAAAATACAAAAATTAGCTGGCTGTGGTGGTGTGCACCTTTAGTCTCAGCTACTTGGGAGGCGGAGTCCTGGAGTTCGAGGATGCAGTGAGCCATGACCATGCCTCTGCGCTCCTGCCTAGGTGACAGAATGAGACCCTGTCTCAAAAAAACAAAACAAAGCAAAACAAAAAAACAACCAACCAACCAAACAAAAAAACACTTTTTTTTTGAGATAATTTTTCAAGTTGAATGCTTCTATGTACCCTTTTCCATGAGCACTCAGCTTTGCATGTAGATGTTAATTAAAAAAATTTTTTTAAATCAAAGTTAGGGTTGTTAGAACATACCAAAGAGAAAAGCTACAATTATATTTACAAATGTACTTTTATAAAAGAATTAGCTGGAAACAGAAAATACTAGAATACTGGCTTAGTGACACTGTTAGAGTCTGGGCTGTGATAGCAATTGTGCTTGGAAGCCATTAGGGTCTGGTTTGTGTTAGAAAATTTTATTCAAGGTGACTGCAGCAGTCATATTTATTCTCACTTTTGGGTTGGCTTCATAAGGACTAGATAAGCTCTTATTTTTCTTTCAATAAAGTTTTCAATATTATTTTTATTAACATAAAAGTAATATGGACTTATTTTAGGAATATTCAAAAAAAAAAATCACAGGTAAAAACCAAGCTACTACCAACACCTTAATAAATAGACTTTGTTTTGTTTTGAGGGGAAGAGGTCTGGGGGTAGCTATTGCTGCCATTTACTGAATACTTACTGTGTGTTAAGCCTTCTACGTATTTAGGCCAGATGGCCACCTCAGCTCTTCTGGGCTCTTAAAGTCTTTAATGAGTTGAACTGAACCCTTATTCTAGGTCTTAGGACAGTATGTTGGCCCTCATCTTAATTTTTATGAATTTTAGATAATTTGATCTTTGCAAGCTGTCCCAATTTTTATTGTGTTAATCCAATTCCACAGCTTAAAAAGGATCCACTTTCAATTTCCTCTTAGCTGTTTCTGTTTCAGCCCCAGACTACTGACACCTTTGTCTTCTGGCCTTTCTCCAACCAATGACTTCATCTTCTATCCACTTATTCTTACTGTGGGCTTCCCCATACTGCTTCCAAAGTTCTTTACAGAGACACAGTTTTCTCCTCTTAAGCCTAAGATTTAAAGATGGTCTTTTGTCCATTAAATGTGACCTCTGGGTTTCATGCTTTACCATAAGTGTACTGAAAGTTCTTCTAAAGAAAGGTAGTTAACCAAATAATTTCAGAGAAAATTTTTTCACATTTTTTTGTAAGCACAGTGTTGCTTAATTCCCATAACAGCATATGATAAGGTATGATTTAGCCCTAATTTATAAATCAGCCTACTGTAGCATAAAAAGGATAAGCCAGTTAGAATGATGTTTTATACTTTCTTCTAATTATCTATATCCTCACCAATAAATAAGATTCCTAAATGGAGAAATTTTGCACTATTCCTATTTTTATCTGAAGTGTCTCATGCAGTGGCTGGAATATAGTATGTAGGCATTAAATGGTTTTCAAATAAACAAAATTACAAGAATGAATAACTGATCTTACTGCAGCTCTCACCTTAGGTGATTTAGCCACAACTTTGGCACTGTGGATGGCTGACTCCTCCAGAAGGCACCTCCTCCATTTGACTTCTAGAACATTTGCTTCATTGTTCATTCCCCAGTATCCTTTGCTGGTTCTTCCTCCTACCTCAAACTCAAAATTTTGGAAGCTCCAAGGCTGTATATTTGGTCATTTTTTCTTCAATCTATACTACATATTTTGGTGATTTCATCCAGTCTCACATTTCTGTACATTCATAATATGATAAAGACTAATTTTTGTGTCTTATCTTGAACTTCTCAATTGCTATCACAGCCCAATGTGTACAAACTTAACTCCTCATCTCTCATAAACCTGTTAATCCTTTTAGCCTGCTTAATCCAAAAACCTCGTAGTCACCCTTGATTCCACTCTCACACATCCTGCATCAAACCCCTTTGGAAAATCTACTAGTTCTAATTTTTAAACAAATTTATAAATTAAAATAAAAATAAATTTTAAAATAAATAAGTCCAGAAATCAGTCATTCATCACCAACTCCACAGCTACTGCCCTAGCATGGGCCCTCATTCTTCTCTCTTAGATGACTGCTGCACTTTCCAGCTGTTCTTCCTGCTTCTGCTTTTGCCACCCTACAGGCTATTCTTACTTAATATATCAGCCAGAGTGTTCCTGTTACTTTTTTGCTCAAGACGCTCTACAATGCCTGACTCACACAAATAAGAATAAAAGAAAGGTCTCTAAATGGACTGGGGACATGTGAACACGTACTGTATATTTTATAAAAGTAAGGTCTTTATTTTTAGTTATAATAATGGTCTTGTGGTTATGTTTAAAACAATGAAGGTCCTATCTTTTGAAGATATTACTAAATTATTTACAAGTGAAATGACATAATGTCTTGAATCTGTTTTAACATAATCAGGAATCGGGGGGCTGGGCAGGGATATTGATGAAATAAAACAAATTAGATGGGCCTTATATTTTATTGATACATAATGACTGTACATATTTTTAGGATACATGTGATATTTTGATTCATGCACACAATGTGTAGTGAGCAATCAGGGCAATTTGAACATCCATCACCTCAAACTTTTATCATTTCTTTTTGTTGGGAACATTCCAAATCTTTCTGGTAGTTATTTTTTTAAGTATACAATAAATTATTGTGAAGTATAGCACCGTACTGTGCTAGGAAACACTGGAACTTATTTCTTCTATTTAATTTTATTTCTGTATCAATTAATCAATCTACAAGACTGTCCTCATAATTATTTTAGTTGGATCATTGGGTTTAATTATACTAGTGTCTCTACTTTTATGGTTTTGACAATTGATATAACAAAAAAAGAAAGATAATCCTCTAATAACTCTCCTTTTCTTTTTTTTTCTTTTTTTTGAGACGGAGTCTTGCTCTGTCACCCAGCCTGGAGTGCAATGGCACGATCTCAGCTCACTGCAAGCTCTGCCTCCCGGGTTCACGCCATTCTCCTGCCTCAGCCTCCCGGGTAGCTGGGACTACAGGCGCCCGCCACCACGCCCGGCTAATTTTTTTTTTGTATTTTTAGTAGAGACGGGGTTTCACCGTGTTAGCCAGGATGGTCTCGATCTCCTGACCTCGTGATCCGCCCATCTCAGCCTCCCAAAGTACTGGGATTACAGGCGTGAGCCACCGCGTCCGGCCATAACTCTCCTTTTCACTCAGAGTAAAAGCTAAAATCCCCACCTGATCGGCCCCCATTTTTTCCCTCCAACCTCATTTTCTACTGCTCTATGCATACGTCACTCCACCTTAGCCTCTCTATTGTCCCTCAGATATATCAGGCACACCCATACCTTAGACCCTGTGCTCTAGATCTTTTATCTGTTTATATCTTCCTAACTTTCACAAATCCTTTGAGTCTTTGCTCAAATATCAGCATCTTATTGAGATCTATTTTAACTGCCAGATTTAATAATGATGCAATTGGTCCCTCATTCGCACCAAACTCCCAATCCTCCTTATACTTTTCCTTTTTTCTTTTCTCCATAGTACTTATAACTTTTTAATATTTTTGAAATGTATTATGTTTATTATTTATTAAATATCTCCCTCCACTGAAATGTAAACTCCCCAAAGCAGTCTTTCAGTCTTCATATGTTTTTGTTCTTGTGCATATAACATGGTAGGAATTCAGCAAACATCTGTTAAATAAATGAATCAACAAGCTGTCACAGGCAGAGTACAGATTCAAACAAAAATTTTAAAGCCAATGTCTTTAACTGCTGTGCTTTTGTAACAAGTCGATAAGTCATAAATTATCACTTGCTAAAATGTCTCAAGTTACTAATACAGTAAACATCTACAAAATTATTTGTCATCAATGGACTACTAAAAGATATGGAACACTGCACTTTTATATTTCAATATAAAACCAATTTTAAAGTTAGGTTTAAACTGATGTATATTGGTGCGGAGCCTTTTCCATCAGCTCTGCAGTTAGAATATCCCCCAAAGGCAGCATGGATGGCCAAGCCAAGCCTCCTCTCTCAGTCAAAAGAGATTATTGGTATTCCTGGCCACAGACTTACGGTGAAAGCCAAGCCCTCAATCTAATGTTCTTGGCTTTCAGCAGAAGTCCATTGATTTTGCTTCTTCAAACTCCTTTCTAGAGTTTGAAATATGATAGATGATCACTCCTTTCCATCTGGGCATGAAAGACACAGTCCATTAAAAGGCATTTGACAATCAAGTAGGTAGAGTCTGAGGCCTTATCTTCTACATCAGTTCCTGAAATTTTTGTCTGAACTTCAAACTCAACATGTTAAAAATGAAACTCATTATCTCTCCACTATGCAAACCACCGACTTTTCCTTTGTCTTCGTCATTATGGAGAATGTCATCACCAGTCTGACAACCAACAACTGCCTCAACGACTCAAGTCAATTTTGGCTTATCTTTTCTAAACATTCACTCAGCTGCCACATCAAATAGAGCCAACTCCAACAAGTCTCCTTGCAAGCATTTGCTTCTTGTCATTTTTTTTCTACCTTCACCCATGTTAATCTTTGCCTATTATTTAGACATTGGCAATCCCTTCCAGTTTGGACCCCCAGTATTGCGTCTGTCCTACACACTCAGCCAAATGATTCCTACTGAAGTTGAGATTTAAATATGTTTCTCTCTTGTTCATATGTATACATATATACATTTAAATTCACATTTTATTCCATTATGAGACCTGGAGTCCATTCATAGGCTTCTTGACAGTGAGCAAAGTGCTAATAAGGACTCCTGTTATAATGTTTCTTTTATGTTCATTAAATTGAGAAGAACCACATCTTGAAATTCAAGATTTTATATAACATACCCTGCTAGACATAACCAGCTGAACAAGTCAGCTACAATTACATAACAAAGCACACGACAGCACAACAATTGGTAAAAATAAGCATTTATTTTTCTTACATAATGGTCTGCTAATCAGCTGGAATAGCTTTGCTTCAGGCTGGCCTTTGGATTCAGTGTGTGCACTGGGTCCAAGTCTGTCCCTCTTTAGACCAGAAGCTGCCCTTGGGGATTTATCTTTGATGCCTCTTTTGTAGCAATAGGCAAGCCAACCTACACAGCACATTTAAAGCCACAGCTTGGGTTACATCTGATCATGTTCCATTTGCCACAGCAAATCCCATGGTTGAACCACAAATCCAAGGTCTGGTCAGGGAAGTACACTCTGACACAAAAGGGAGGAGGAGGTATTTATATGGAACACTCTGTCTTCCATATCCATGGTATCTGCAGCCAGCAGACTCAATCAACTGCAAATATCAATATAAAGGACTTGAGCATACACAGATGTTGGTGTCTAGGGGGTCCTAGAACCAATCTCCACAGATACCTAGGGATGCCTGTACTCCAATTTATCATGGCAGCCTTATTTAACACTCCCTTTAGTGTTCAATGACTACTGGTAATAAAATGATTTAATTCTAATGATAATTATGAATCAATAATTATTGTAAGTACTTATAATAATAATTTCTTTTTTGAGGTAATTTTAGTAAGCCCAATCTCTCTCTCCCACTGCAAAATCTCATTACTGTGGTCCCTATTTGTATCACAACAGCCTTGAAAAAGTTTGCCTTATTGTGCTTTATCAAGTATCATTGGATAATTTTTTCTTTAACAGTATCTGGGTAGCACTATTATGTTATTTGCATGTATTAAATTATTCAGTATAAGTTACTTTTCTTCAGACATGTCCCTTGACTTCTCTTACGTTTTGTTCACTCTTTTCCATTTGCTTAGTATGTTTTGTTTCATTTGCTTAGTATAGATTTCTTCCACTTTTTTTCCTTTGAAAACTTACCAATATTTTATGGTCTGTCAGAATTGCCACCCTCTCCCTGAAGTTTATCTTGATTTAACTAATGTGATCTACTCACAGTGAACCTCCAGAGCACTTTAAGAAAATGTCACTCATGGCTTTTTAATCCTGCTTCATCTTAAAAAATTTACCTTCCTTTTCCCACTCTAAGAATAAAGCTCATTGAGGACAGTACACCTGCCCTGTTCTTCTGTGGCTCTCTTATTAGACCTTAGTAACGATACATGCTAGGTACTGTCTATTGCTGTCTACTGAGGTCAGTAAAAGGCAAGATGCTGTGAGAAGTCCCAAGCCCCTTTCCACGGCAGCCTTATTGATTTCTGTGTGACTTTGAAAAAGTCACATAACTTCTCAGTGCCTCATTTGTTCCAGCTGTAAAAATCGGGAAAACTGTGCTTATCATTGGCTGTCTAATGATTTAGAAGCATTGTTAAGGACTAATGAGATAGAATAAAACTCTCTGAGTCTTCTAAGTAAAGGTGTGATAAAGGAACAAATGAGCTATCATTATCTATTAGTAGCACCTTGCATAAAATTCTCCCCAGCCCTGAAAATAAATTACAAAATTTTGGAAGAACAATTAATTCTTTTGGTCCATTAGGCAATGAATTAGTACATTAAATTTAATAATAAGACCTTACATATTCCATTTACAAAGTGCTTTCACAAATACATTACCTAATTTCACCTTCAAAAAAATCTTATGGACTGAGGAGAGCTAGTATTGTTATCTGAAATCTACATATGATAAATTTGAGGTACAGGAAGATTAAGAGGCTTTTGCAAACTTGAACAACTTGTAAATGAAAAAATACAGTACTTGAACCCATTATTTTGACTGTAAGGTCAGATTCAATTCCACTTCATCACACAAGAGTAAATATAATTGTTATTTAAAATATAATTATTAGTGCACTATGTAAAAAAGGTCCTGCATCAATAATCCCAGAAACACAAATAAAAATAATCATCTACAAATGTTGATTTTTTTCAAAGACCAAATTTGAAAAGGTGGCATGGATGAATTCATACAATGTTGGTGGTAAGTTAAAATAGTAAAATCCATTTTAAAATATATTAATTTATTCAACAAATATTTATTATCTTGCTATGAGGTGCCAGGCATGCTGAGAATAATGTGGTTCCTGTCTCTTACAGCTTACATCTGAATGGATGGAAAGAGATTGTAAACATGCAACAAATAAATATGTGTTTTCAGGTAATGAAAAATGATGTTGGAATAGAGAATTATAAATATAAGTATTACATTAGAGAAGCATCCTGAGGTTATATTTGAGCTGACATCTGAACAATGAGAAGCTGTTTACCAGGGGAAGATCCAACTGAATAGCGTTGGAAGCTGAAGGGATACAAAGGCCCATGTACAAGAAATCATATGGATTGCTAAAGGGTCAGTGTGAGAGTTCAGCATGGGAAAATTAAAGTCCACAGTTATTTCTTAAGAAAAAAATGTAATTCTATTAATCTGAACATACACTAACAAAGAATAACAAATCCCAAAGACACTTTTGTATCTTCCTTACTCATACAATGTATAGTAAAATTTAGAAAATTAAGAAAATTAGTCATTCCCAATATCAATAAAATTATTATAAAATTATTATTAAAGATACCAAATGAACTATTCATAATGTTTTTAATCATATATTTTTAAAAACAATCAGAATATGGTTCAAAATATCCCAACAAGAAACATTAATATCAAGAATTGCAAAATGTTTGACAAGAAAGAAAAATTTCTGTTTTCTATTTCAATGGCTGTGACAATATTGCAAATTTTAAAAAAGTCAATCTCACTATAAAAACAAAAAAGAAGAATACATGTATATTTTTCTAATCTAAAAAAATTAAAACATTTTAACCTGTAATTTTATTTTCTCTACTTTCTTACTTTAATTATACAACTAGACTTAAATTTATGCACAAAGAAAATCTTGACAATTTTTATTCAATATTATCTCTAAATTGACTAATAGATTCATCACAAATTCTATCAAAATTTATTAGGCTTTTTTGAGAAGCTGGTTCTAATTTTGTATGAGAATAAAGGCCTGAGAATAGCCTGAGCAATCTTGAAAAAGAACAAAGTTGAAGGATCTATACTTCTTGATTTCAAGACAAACTATATATATTTCAAGACAAGCTATAGTAATGAAGACAGTGTGCTATTGACATAAAGACAGACTAATAGATCAAGGAACAAAAATAAGTGTACAGAAATAGACCCACTCATGCAGAACAAAATGATCTTCAACCAAGGTGTGAAGTTAATTCAATGAAGAAAGAGAAGTCTTCATTTACTTTCTTCTTTTCCTATTTTTTCCAAACAATTATTACTGTAACAACTAATTATTTAATTTGGAAAAAACGAGTATTAATCTCTATCACATTTCTTTTTTTTTTTTTTTTTTTTTTTTTGAGATGGAGTCTCGCTGTCGCCCAGGCTGGAGTGCAGTGGCGCGATCTCGGCTCACTGCAGCCCCCTGGGTTCACGCCATTCTCCTGCCTCAGTCTCCCGAGTAGCCGGGACTACAGGCGCCCGCCGCCTCGCCCGGCTAATGTTTTGTATTTTTAGTAGAGACGGGGTTTCACTGTGTTAGCCAGGATGGTCTCGATCTCCTGACCTCGTGATCCGTCTGCCTCGGCCTCCCAAAGTGCTGGGATTACACGCGTGAGCCACCGCGCCCGGCCACATTTCTTATACAAAAATTAATTTGAGATGAACCATAGATCTAAATTTTAAAACTATAATCATAATGAACAAAACAAAAACTATTCTTGGAAAACTTAAGATAAAAAAACAATTTGACAGGACACATAAAGCACTAATTATAAACGATAAAAATTGATTAGTTGGCCTTCATCAAAATGAAATATTTATACTATCTAAAAAATCACTGTCAATAAAACGGTATATAAGCTACAGAATGAAAGAAAAGTATTAGCAAAACATATGTCTGACAAAGAAATGATATCAGGACATATAACAAATTTCTGCAAATCGGTAAGAAGAAGACAACTCAATAAATAATATTTTAAATAGTTAGACACTTCACAAAAGAAAGTATACAAGAAACATCCAAAAATGTAATCAAAGTTCTCAGTTATAAAGAAAATAAAAATTAAAACTATAATAGAAACACTACCATCTCCATACTGGAGTAGATAGAAAAGACCAACACCAAATGTCAGTGAGAATATAAAGTTTTTATATTTTGCTGGTTGCTTCTTTGATAAACTATTTCAAATTTCTATGTAAAATTATTAACCAAGAAAAGAAAAATCATATTTTCACTAGAAAGTATATAACGAAGTTCACAGAAGTCATTTTTTGTAATAGGCATAAATGGGAAACAACCCTAATATCCATTAACAGAAGAATAAAAAAATTATGAAATACTTCTATAATGGAATATTATCCAACATTTTGTGTATGTGTAGTTCACAAGAAAGTGAATAATTAATTAACTAGTTAATTAACTGAATAACTAATTAGTTAACTAATTAAAGATTAACAAGTTTTCACGTCAATATATCTAAAGAAGACGAATGGAGGCACACAAAATGAATGGAAATTTACTCTTTGGAGCAACTGTAGTTTTATCTCATGTACGGTATAGAGTTTGTTGAAGTAATTCAATTTTACTGCAACGGAAACATTCTGAGGGTAGGTTTAGAGTCCATGTATAGTGAACTACGCATACACAAAATGACTTGGATAAATTACAAAAATATCATGTTAAGCAAAATAAACCAGACACACACACAAACAAAATATATACTGTATGATTCCATTGTGAAAAATCAAGAACAGACAAAATTAAGGTATGGTGATACAAATAAAAAATAAACTTTAAGGAGGATGACTAGAAAGAAGCTTTAGTGGGATATTATTCTATATTTTATTTTCGGTGGTGGTAACATGAATGTTTTTAACTATGAAATCACAAAGAATCTACGTATGTTCTGTACATTTTTTAGTATGATAATTGCATCTCAGGAAAGTAAATTAATATTGATTAGAACAGATGATACTTCCTTTCAATATCCCAGTAAAGACACACTATATCTTTTGGTTTTTCAGTGGGATCCATTGAGGGTGGAGAAGAGACAACTCAGGTAGATCAATGAGTCTGATAGAGTGGAGCCAAATCAGATAAGTATTTGCTTATAAAAATTATATCAGAAAGGGTTTGGGATTGATTATAAAGGTTGAAGATTGACTGTGATTCAAAAGTTAAAAGGCTTTCCTTTTTTCATATAAAGTTGTCCAAAAACAGTTAATTCAGTTTATATAGCACTGCTCAGAATTGAAAATCATCTGTTTTTTTTTTTTACGTTGGTGGAGAAACTGGAATTCCTGAATCAATTGACACTGCTTTTGCTGGCTTAAGACATGTTTAAGGGACTTCCAAGGATTACTGTGACCATACAAAATTTTCACACTACACATGGACTCTAAACCTACCCTCACAATGTTTCCATTGCAGTAAACTTGAATTACTTCAGCAAACTCTATACTGTACATGGGATAAAATGACAGTTGCTCAAAAGAGTAACTTTCCATCCATTTTGTGTGCCTCCATTCGTCTTTAGATATTTGACATGAAAACTTGTTAATCTTTAATTAGTTAACTAGTTAATTAATTATTCAGTTGGTTGAAATGACAACGTTAATATTTGACTTCCCAGTCTGGGAGTAGCCCCAGACAAGATTTCTCCAGTAATGTTAACTAGCTAGAAATGTGGTCTTGGGGAAAACTGTGTAGATGCGGGTATCTATTGATATGGCGTCCTAGCTTTGAAATCACCACTTGGCCATACTCCCATTCCCAAGGTATCTATTTTGTCTTCGCATTCTCTTTAATCTACCATTGGATAGAGATTTACCCCTCCACACTTGATTCAGTAGTCTACATACACATATTCTCTGAATGTTTTTTTCTCTTATTTAACAGAAAAAAAGGACAAGTTTTATGTAGAACAGATCTTCTCAAACTTCTCCAACTTTAACACACAGTAAATACCTGGGATCTTGTCAAATTCAGTAGTTCAAGGGTGATTCTGCCTTTCTAATGAGTTTCCAGATGGTGTGCAGGCTGATGTTTCATGGACCACATTTTGAGTAGAAAGGTGGTAGATTTGCACTATCAAAATCTCTCACTTGCATATCACTATGCATCTGTGCTTATCCTTTACCTGCTTCCCTCTGACCCCTGAAAAGCCATCTCAGTTTGTTGTAACATTTTACATGCTGCTCTCTCCAAGCCCACTGTGTGTTCTGTATGTTAATATCTCCAATGCCCAGAGCATATCAGGAGCTCAAAAACTATTTATGTTAATCCAAAAATAAAATAATAAATATAATAATTTTGTAGAATTCTGCCAATACCTAGGACAATTATAAACACACTCACACACATACACAGGCACACATGCAGATACCACTTTGGGACAGACAAATTCAGAAATTTTAGAAAGTTAAATAGAAGCCAGCAGTTATCAGAAAGGACCACCCCCTGTATTACAAAATCACCACTTGTGCTTGCATTTTATTCCTCAAACTTGATAAAGAAGCTTTATTACAGAATAGAAGAGCCTAGCAATGGTTATAATAGACAACTGTGGTAAAAGTTAGGGGGTGGGAGGGATAAGCACCTTAGTCCCAAAGCCAGCAAACTTTCCTTCTACTTTCTTTGATTTGATGCTGGCAGAGTATTTTATTCATTTTTATTACAGTGGATACTTCCACTCTCTATGAAAATGGCTGAATCTGGGAATTTGTTATCTTTCTAGCTTTGATATGTTACATTAAAAAAAATCATTTCTTTGCCTCAGAGGAGAATAAAAAAAGAGCAGCCTCTACACATTTACTTTTCACACCGCAAAGATGTTCTTTCTTTCTTGCAGAATGGTTAGATGAAAAATTACATCCACTAGTTCCCAAACCAAAGAATCATCACTGGATTGGTGTATGTTTTTAAACTTTATAATTCCACATTTTGTATTTTTGAAAAGAATTTTTGTGTCTGCATTTTTAGAAATGCTGAATAGTCTAATATGAAAATATAGCACACATTGTTATAAAAGAATCTTTTTTTGATCACATACATTTGGAATTTTTGAATTGTCCACATGAATATTTTTGGAAGTTATTTAAATAGTCTCATAATATAGCTCTTTATAAAATTATGTGAAGTGAGATTTGGACGAGGACATAAAGACAGTCTTATATAGTTTGGCTATGTCCCCACCCAAATCTCATCTTGAATTGTACTTCCCATTATCCCCACATGTCGTGGGAGGGGCCTGGTGAGGGGTGAATGGATCATGGGTGCAGTTCCCCCATGCTGTTCTCATAATGGTGAATGAGTTCTCAAGAGATCTGATGGTTTTAAAAGCATCTGGCATTCCCCTGCTGGATTTCTCCTTCCTGCTGCCTTGTGAAGAAGGTGCTTGCTTCCCCTTTGCCTTCCATCATGATTGTGAATTTCCTGAGGCCTCCCAAGCATGCTGAACTGTGAGTCAATTACACCTCTTTTCTTTAAAAATTACCCAGTCTGAGGTATGTCTTTATTAGCAGCATGAGAATGGAGTAATACATAGTTTTAATCAAAGCTATAATTTTACTTAAAGATGAGGAACTGATGTCTAAAACTTTAAGCAACCTGTAGAAAATCCCTGAACATAGCTACTATAAGATCATTGATGTCATTGCTTCTGGTGTTTTAGACATGAAGACCTTGCCCATGCCTATGTCCTGAATGGTATTGCCTAGGTTTTCTTGTAGGATTTTAATGGTTTTAGGTCTAACATATAAGTCTTTAATCCATCTTGAATTAATTTTTGTATAAGGTGTAAGGAAGGGATCCAGTTTCAGCTTTCTACATATGGCTAGCCAGTTTTCCCAGCACCATTTATTAAATAGGGAATCCTTTCCCCATTTCTTGTTTTTGTCAGGTTTGTCAAAGATCAGATAGTTGTAGACAAGCAGCATCATTTCTGAGGGCTCTGTTCTGTTCCATTGATCTATGTCTCTGTTGTGGTACTAGTACCATGGTGTTTTGGTTACTGTAGCCTTATAGTATAGTTTGAAGTCAGGCAGCGTGATGCCTCCAGCTTTGTTCTTTTGGCTTAGGATTGACTTGGCGATGCGGGCTCTTTTTTGGTTCCATATGAACTTTAAAGTAGTTTTTTCCAATTCTGTGAAGAAAGTCATTGGTAGCTTGATGGGGATGGCATTGAATCTATAAATTATCTTGGGCAATATGGCCATTTTCATGATATTGATTCTTCCAACCCATGAGCATGGAATGTTCTTCCATTTGTTTGTGTCCTCTTTTATTTCATTGAGCAGTGGTTTGTAGTTCTCCTTGAAGAGGTCCTTCACATCCCTTGTAAGTTGGATTCCTAGGTATTTTATTCTCTTTGAAGCAATTGTGAATGGGAGTTCCCTCATGATTTGGCTCTGTGTTTGTCTGTGATTGGTGTACAAGAATGCTTGTGATTTTTGTACATTGATTTTGTATCCTGAGACTTTGCTGAAGTTGCTAATCAGCTTAAGGAGATTTTGGGCTGAGATGATGGGGTTTTCTACATATACAATCATGTCATCTGCAAACAGGGATAATTTGACTTCCTCTTTTCCTAATTGAATACCCTTTATTTCCTTCTCCTGCCTGATTGCTCTGGCCAGAAATTCCAGCACTATGTTGAATAGGAGTGGTGAGAGAGGGCATCCCTGTCTTGTGCCAGTTTTCAAAGGGAATGCTTCCAGTTTTTGCCCATTCAGTATGATATTGGCTGTGGGTTTCTCATAGACAATAGAAGCCAAAATTGACAAATGGGATCTAATTAAACTAAAGAGCTTCTGCACAGCAAAAGAAACTACCATCAGAGTGAACAGGTGACCTACAGAATGGGAGAAAATTTTTGCAACCTACTCATCTGACAAAGGGCTAATATCCAGAATCTACAATGAACTCAAACAAATTTACAAGAAAAAAACAAACAACCCCATCAAAAAGTGGGCACAGGACATGAACAGACACTTCTCAAAAGAAGACATTTATGCAGCCAAAAAACACATGAAAAAATGCTCATCATCACTGGCCATCAGAGAAATGCAAATCAAAACCACAGTGAGATACCATCTCACACCAGTTAGAATGGCCATCATTAAAAAGTCAGGAAACAACAGGTGCTGGAGAGGATGTGGAGAAATAGGAACACTTTTACACTGTTGGTGGGACTGTAAACTAGTTCAACCATTGTGGAAGTCAGTGTGGCGATTCCTCAAGGATCTAGAACTAGAAATACCATTTGACCCAGCCATCCCATTACTGGGTATATACCCAAAGGACTATAAATCATGCTGCTATAA
>NW_026652283.1:108328132-108416261 GCF_009828535.3 Hylobates moloch
AAAAAAAGATCATTGAAATTTTGTATAACCAAATTAACTGAATTAATCCATTTCTGGCTACTTATATGATCTTTTTCATTGCCTCTGTGACACACTCCTCATATGCTGTCTGAACATAGAAATTCTCCATGCCTTTTATTTCTTAATTGATATGACCAAGAAGATATGCATATCCAAACCTTGCTTAAATGCTTTTTTATTTTTAATTTTGATGTAATGCCAACAAAAAGGTTGAATTCATCCTTTTTGAAAACAGATTCCAGGTGTTACTCATTTTGCATCTGAGTGTAAATGATCATTTTATACCGTATTATGACCAATTTATCTTTTCCCAAATGTTTGGAACCATACGTGCACAAAATAAATCACTTCCATAACCTAGAATCAAGCACATACAATATACTCAGGCTGTGAACATCTTTCCTCTTCCCCGTGTTCATTCTTGGTACTTTCCTTGAGAAGAATCCTTGGACTTGCTTTTAAAGTTTTGGGCCCCAATGCTCTTTTTTGAGTTCTACACTGGGAGATTTTGGAGATTATTATGCTTTTTAAATTAAGGCAGATCAAGAGGAAAAAAATAATATGGTTCCTCAAGTTCATTTCAAAAGGGTATATACAACCTATGTTTGTAGAGATCTCAAAGGCTTTCCTCTTCCAAAATACTGAGTGTGGTAAAGTGGCTTCTTGTATTCTTTCATGATCCCCATGGACATTACCAAAGTGGCACTGAGGAATATTTTAAATTTATTAAGAAAACAGAATGGCACATGTCAGGCACTGCATGAACTATTAGCTTGAGGTAGCTCAAAGTTTTAACACTAGATCATGCTACATTTCTTTCAGTTATGCCGTATATTTAAGGAACCTACTTTTCAGTAGTTGCTGTGTTGGAAAGCCAGCACTGCAAGAATCTCAATATGGAAGATTAAATGCGGAAGAGGAAATTGATCAATCTGATTACAGGACTCAAAAAATTATATGGCACTCAACTTATAAGTAGTTGCAGTTATTTGAGAATGGAATAAAAATGTTTTTAAATTTATAAGAATTACTTTACTATACAGCTACTAAGTTGTTGGAATATAAATACCTATTAGTTGTTTTTGCCTATTTCATAAATGGAACCATTAGATTTTTTTTTACAGTTGGGGCGTCATGAAAAGAAAAAAAGTAAATTACTGAGCCACTAACTGTACAAAAACAAAAGAATAGTATTGATTGATTTTTGCTTGTGAAAACCAACACCAAATATCACCAACTTACATAGAAATAAATATAAATTTTGTTTAAATACAGACCCTTAGATTGGCTGAGATTTGGGTAATTTCCACAAACTTAGCGGGGCTTGGCTCTGCTCTGTCTCATTCTTGATCTCAGGCTGAAGGGGGAACCACGATCTGAGAAATGGTCTTTACATGAATCAAGGAGCACATAAGGCAAACCAAATCACACAAATATATTGTACATAGTTTGCTCAAATCATGTCTTGACCAAATCACCTGGCTGAGGTCAGCACTGATGGGATGAGAAAGTACACCCGGTTTAGAAGCAGAAGCAATGCAAAGACATGCCAAACAAGTGGATAACTGGGAGAAATGATCCAATATACCACTGTTATTATGTTCATTTTTCATGGCTCCATATTTTGCTGTCCATTAGACACAGCTTTATCCCATCTTGAGACGTTTTTGACCATCTCAGACTTTATGGCACCAAGCTGGCTGCCTTGGTTTTGAAATGTCCCAGTTGCCTGACTTTTTACATCAAATGAGGGGAGGGAAAAGAATCATCAATTTTTATTAAAGGCCATAAAAGCCATGAAAAACAAAGATACAGGGTGTCTTTTTCACTAAGTAATGCTGAATGATTTTGAAATAAATGCTACTTAAACAGAAGGAAGAAAGAGAAGGGTAAAAACTATTCATATGTTTGAACATTATGTTGTTAAGTCTTCAAGCAATATCTAATTGTTGGTCATAAATGAAGGTCATAAATGAACTTTTCCTGTTTGTCTACATAATTTACATCATTCTTTTATTATTAAGCACCTGTGCTAATACAAGTTAACTTAACTTTAACATTTGTATAAAGCCCATTTATCTTCCTACTTGAATCCTCTTATTTTTCCAACCTGAAATGTCCTCCAGTTTGCTGGGTGAACTTATCAACCTTCTAAAATGTACTTTAATGTTCTCCCCTAGGAAACATTTTCTTATATACTAACACACATACATACACACACACACACAGAGACACACTCATGTGTGCTCACAACCTCCATCCTCCTCTTCCATTACCCTCTATTCTAGGCAAGCAGAGGGGACTCATACTCCTATGTCCAAACATAGTCTCATTTCTATCCTTTTCATCTCATTGTTTTATTTATCTCACTATATGGCAACTTACTTGCATCTATATCCCCACAGATTGTTTATTTCTTGAAGTAAAGGATTGTGTTGTAATCACCATTATATCACAAAAATCTAAAATGAAGCATAACACCTCTTTATTAAGTTAAAACTTCTCTGAGCTTTGCCACTGACCTCACAGTGTTGTTTTGAAGATTAAATAAGATAATGGACTTGAAAATTCCTATTTGACAGGATGAATATGAACATGCAGACTTTATATAGCTTAGGTTTTGGCACCCACACGTTTTCATTATCTAGTTTGATACTTGGAATCACGCATTGCATAGAAAGGAAAAAAAGTGCTATAATCTCCCCTTTTTGCAGGTAAAGAAACCAAGGCTCATCAAAGTTGGAGCAAGAACTAGGCTTCCCTGAGATACTTAGATGCTGGGATTTGACTTAAATTGCTGACTGAGTGCCCAGGTTATCTCCTTGCCACACCACATGAAAGTATCCATGAGAAGTAAAAGATCACAATGAATAAAGGCTGGTTTTTAATTACTTTGGAAATAAGGATTTTCTGGACCAGCATTAAATACTTTTTGAAAACCAGCTTTACTAAAACTAATGCTACTTACCTTCTGTGTAATTTCCAGTGCTGGACAAAATCAGAGAGAAAAGAGATTTTAACTAAGGTTTTGGTTTTTCAGACAATAAGGAGAGAAGGAAACAGAAATTGTTCTCTGTACCTCCTGCTGGCCACTCCACTTCCTCACATCCTCAACTCCTTAAATCCGTCTGAGAAGAAAGCTAAATGTCTTGGTAGACTATTGCCATGGAAATCTGCTAAATTTCCTTTCATGGACACTGTCCAACACTGTTTTTGTTCATTAGAGCTGATCTACGCCAAGGTTCTTCCCAGCAATCTATACATTTTGACTAAACAGATGAAAGTGAGTAATAGTGGGAAAATGATTGCTTTTATCTCTAACCCAAAAAACAATCCTTTAGTATTAAAGTCCAAAGAATCTGCACAGATGGCTTTGTCACCCAAAGTGAAAACGATCCCTTATTGCCAAATGGCATAGACCACTTCTGAGTTAATGATGCATTTTGGTTTTTAATACTCTAGTGACTGAAAGAACTGTAACAAATCTCCATGACTTGAATTTCAGGGCATGGACCTATTAATCAATGACTTGGAAAAGTCACCTTCAAGGTTGTCAAGTGCTACGCTATGCTTTATTTCTCCTGTACAGAAAGCCAGCTCTTTTCTTGCTCAAGATTATGCTGCCTGTGTATTTTAAAGTCTATCAAAATCTAAAGAGCATCCTGGCATCATTTTTGTTAGGATTATTAGTTAAATCCCATTAGATTCCAGTACAGAGTACCCAACTTTTAAAATTAAACATGCAGAAAAATGAGTATATTGTAAATATTGTAGGACATTTCTGGTCAATTACATTTTTCTGGTCTGCTTGCTATCACGTTTTGGTTTGAAAATTCCAAATATAGCAGAAAGTATTTGAGTCAAGGAGCATTTGAGAAATGTCCAGAATTCCAATTATACAAATTTTCCCTCGTCATTTGTAGTCCTCGTGGGAGGAGTATGTGCTATGAGATAACAGCAGTCCTAGATGTCACTGGGAGCTCAGGGACCTTCTTTTTTCTCTTCTTCTTAATTTGCACTAGTATTTGCCATGGACAATGCACACTCTGAGCTGACGTTCAAGTGTTTCAAGTCTGTTTGAAGCATAACGTAGTTGGTGTATTAGTCAGGGTTCTCTAGAGGCACAGAACTAATAGGATGTATTTATATAGAGAGGGGAGTTTATTAAGTATTAATGTACACAATCACAAGGTCCCACAATAGGCTGTCTGCAAGCCTGAGGAGAAAAGAGAGGCAGTTTGAGTTCCAAAACTGAAGAACTTGGAGTCTGATGTTTGAGGTCAGGAAGTATCCAGCACAGGAAAAAGATGTAGTCTGGAAGGCTAGGCCAGGCTCACTTTTTCATGTTTTTCTGCCTGCTTTATATTTGCTAGCAGTTGATTAGATGGTGCCCAGCAGATTAAGGGTGGGTCTGCCTTCCCCAGCCCACTGACCCAAATGTTAATCTCCTTTGGCAACACCCTCACAGACACACCCAGGATCAGTACTTTGCATCCTTCAATCCAGTAAGTTGACACTCAGTATTAACCATCACAAGTCCACCCCTTGTCAACTTGAACCCATACATATCTCCTGAGATCATGTGTAATCTTCAAATAAAGACAATAATAAGGTCATAATTACGCCTAACATAATATGATTATCCTTTGTACAACCGGAAATGCACCAATCCCCAACCCAAATACTATTACATAAACTTAACAATACTTAAATGCTGATATGAAGTCAATAAATTTTATGTCACATGATAAAGGAAAAGGAAATAAAATGAAGATATTTTCTTAATACAAATGTATACATGCACAAGCATGTTTTTAACAAAAAAGGAGGAAATACTAATGACAGGTACAGCTACCATTTCTGCAGCTGGTCACGTGGTCATAGCTGGTATTGTCTTTTTCTTCATTCTTGCCCGTAAAGCCCACCAGAAGCAATTTATCTTCAGCTGGCAAGGCCAGCAATATACCTTTAGTGTTCTACTTCATGGGTATATCAACTCTCTGACTTTGCGTCATTCGAAGAGAACTTGATTGCTTTTTGCTCCTGCAAATATCACACTGGTCCATTACATTAATGACGTTATGCTGATTGGAGAGTGAGAAGTAGCAAAGACACTGGACTTATTGGTGAGACATTTGCATGCCAGAGGATTGGAAATAAATCGCACTAAATTTAAGGGAACTTCTACCTCAGTAAAATTTCTAGGGGTCCAGTGGTGTGGGACTTGTCATAAGGTGAAGGATACATTGCTGCATTTGGCCCCTCCTACAACCAATAAAGAAGCACAATGGCTAGCAGGCCTATTTGGATTCTGGAGGCAACACATTCCTCATCTAGGTGTGTTATACTGGCCCATTTATCAAATGACCTGAAAGGCTGCCAGTTTTGAGTGGGGTCCAGAACAGGAGAAGGCTCTGTAACAGGTCCACGCTGCTGTGCAAACTGCTCTGCCACTTGGGCCATATGACCCAGTAGATCCAATGGTGCTTGAGGTGTCAGTGGCAGATAGGCATGCAGTTTGGAGCCTTTGCAAGGCCCCCACAGGTGAATCACAGCAGAGGCCTCTAGGATTTTGGACCAAGTCCCTGCTGTCTTGTGCAGATAACTACTCTCCTTTTGTGAGACAGCACTTGGCCTATTATTGGGCTTTGGTGGAAACTGAACGTTTGACTAGAGGTCATCAAGTCACCATGCGACCTGAACTGCCTATCATGAACTGGATGCTTTCTGACCCATCTAGCCATAAAATGGGTCATGGACAGCAGCATTCCATCATCAAATGAAAGTGGTAGATACGTGTTTGTACTCAAACAGGTCCTGAAGGCACAAGTAAGTTACACGAGGAAGTGGCTCAAATGCCCATGGTCTCCACTCCTGCAACCCGGCCCCCTATCCTCCAGTCTGCACTGATGGCCTCATGGGGAGTTCGCTATGATCAGCTGACAGAGGAAGAGAGACTGGGGCATGTTTCACAGATGGTTCTGCATCACATGCAGATACCACACGAAAGTGGACAGCTGCAGCACTACAGCCTTTTTCTAGGACTTCCCTGAAGGATAGTCATGAAGGGAAATCTTCCCAGTGGGCAGAACATCGAGCAGGGCACCTAGTTGTGCACTTTGCATGGAAGGAGAAATGGCCAGATGTGTGATTATATACTGAGTCATAGGCTGTAGCCAATGGTTTGGCTGGATGGTCAGGGACTTGGAAGAAGTATGATTGGACAATTGGTGACAAAGAAATTTGGGGAAGAGGTACGTGGATGGGCCTCTCTGAGTGGTCAAAAACTGTGAAGATATTTGTATCCCATGTGAGTACTCACCAGTGGGTGACCTGAGCAGATGAGGATTTTAATAATCAAATGGATAGAATGACTTATTTTGAGGACACCATTCAGCCTCTTTCCCCAGTCACCCTTGTCATAGCCCAGTGGGTCTATGAACAAAGCGGCCATTGTGGCAGGGATGGAGATTATGCATGGGCTCAGCAACAGGCACTTCCATACACCAAGGCTGGCCTGGCTAAGGCCACTGCTGAGTGCCCAATTTGCCAGCAGCAGAGATCAACACTGAGCCCTCAATATGGCACCATTCCTCGGGGTGATCAGCCAGCTACCTGGTGACAGGTTGATTATATTGGACCTCTTCCATCATGGAAAGGGTAAAGGTTTGTTCTCACTGGACTAGACACTTACTTTGGATATGGGTTTGCCTAGCCTGCACACAATGCTTCTGCCAAGACTACCACCCCTGGACTCACAGAATGCCTTATCCACCGTCATGGTACTACACACATCATTGCTTCTGACAAAGGCACTCACTTTATGGCTAAAGAAGTGCAGCAGAATCAATATCATGAAAATGGCCACACTGCCCAAGGTAATTTATAGATTCAATGCCATCCCCATCAAGCTACCAACGACGTTCTTCACAGAATTGAAAAAAAAACTACTTTAAAGTTCATATGGAACCAAAAAAGAGCCTACATTGCCAAATCAATCCAAAGCCAAAAGAACAAAGCTGGAGGCATCAAGCTACTTGACCTCAAACTATACTACAAGGCTACAGTAACCAAAGCAGCATGATACTGGTACCAAAACAGAGACATAGACCAATGGAACAGAACAGAGCCCTCAGAAATAATGCCACATTTCTACAACCATCTGATCTTTGACAAACCTGACAAAAACAAGAAATGGGGAAACGATTCCCTATTTAATAAATGGTGCTGGGAAAACTGGCTAGCCATATGTAGAAAGTTGAAACTGGATCCCTTCCTTACACCTTATACAAAAATAATTCAAGATGAATTAAAGACTTAAATGTTAGACCTAAAACCATAAAAACCCTAGAAGAAAACCTAGGCAATACCATTCAGGACATTGGCATGGGCTAGGACTTCATGCCTAAAACACCAAAAGCAATGGCAACAAAAGCCAAAATTGACAAATGGGATCTAATTAAACTAAAGAGCTTCTGCACAGCAAAAGAAACTACCATCAGAGTGAACAGGCAACCTACAGAATGGGAGAAAATTTTTGCAATCTACTCATCTGACAAAGGGCTAATATCCAGAATCTACAATGAACTCCAACGAATTTACAAGAAAAAAACAAACAAGCCCATCAAAAAGTGGGCGAAGGATATGAACAGACACTTCGCAAAAGAAGACATTTATGCAGCCAAAAGACACATGAAAAAATGCTCATCATCACTGGCCATCAGAGAAATGCAAATCAAAACCACAATTAGATACCATCTCACACCAGTTAGAATGTCCATCATTAAAAAGTCAGGAAACAACAGGTGCTGGAGAGGATGTGGAGAAATAAGAACACTTTTACACTGTTGGTGGGACTGTAAACTAGTTCAACCATTGTGGAAGTCAGTATGGAGATTCCTCAGGGGTCTAGAACTAGAAATACCATTTGACCCAGCAATCCCATTACTGGGTATATACCCAAAGGATTATAAATCATGCTGCTATAAAGACACATGCACACGTATGTTTATTGCGGCACTATTCACAATAGCAAAGACTTGGAACCAACCCAAATGTCCATCAATGATAGACTGGATTAAGAAAATGTGGCACATATACACCATGGAATACTATGCAGCCATAGAAAATGATGAGTTCATGTCCTTTGTAGGGACATGGATGAAACTGGAAACCATCATTCTCAGCAAACTATCGCAAGGACAAAAAACCAAACACTGCATGTTCTCACTCATATATGGGAATTGAACAATGAGAACACATGGACACAGGAAGGGGAAGATCGCACACCAGGGCCTGTTGTGGGGTGGGGGGAGGGGGAAGGGATAGCATTTGGAGATATACTCGTCATGTTAAATGACGAGTTACTGGGTGCAGCACACTAACATGGCACATGGATACATATGTAACAAACCTGCACGTTGTGCACATGTACCCTAAAACTTAAAGTATAATAAAAATAAATAAATAAATAAATAAATAAATAAATAAATAAAACTGTACAAAGGCAGATAAAATAAAAAAAAAAAAAGTGCAGTAGTGGGCTCATGCTCATGGAATTCACTGGTCTTATCATGTTCCCCATCATCCCAAAGCAGCTGGATTGATGGAATGGTGGAGTGGCCTTTTGAAGTCACAATCACAATGCCAACTAAGTGACAATACTTTGCAGGCCTGGGGCAAAGTTCTCCAGAAGGCCGTGTATTCTCTGTATCAGCGTTCAATATATGGTACTGTTTCTCCCATAGCCAGGATTCACAGGTTTAGGAATCAAGAGGTGGAAGTGGAAGTGGCACCACTCACCATTATTCCTAGTGATCCATTAGCAAAATTTTTGCATCCCGTTCCCACGAAATTACATTCTGCTGGCCTAGAGGTCTTAGTTCCAGAGGTTGGAATGCTGCCACCAAGACACATGTCAATTATTCCATTAAACTGGAAGTTAAGATTGCCACCTGAACTTTGGGCTCCTACCTTTAAGTCAACATGCTAAGAAGGGAGTTATAGTGTTGGCTGGGGTGATTGACCTGGACTATCAAGATAAAATCAGTCTACTACTCCATAACAGAAGTAAAGAATAGTGTGCATGGAATACAGGAGATCTATTAGGGCATCATGGTAATAAACATGCCCTGTGATTAAGGTCAATGGGAAACTACAACAGCCCAATCCAGGTAGGGCTACAAATGGTCCAGATCCCTCAAGATGAAAGTTTGCATTACTCCACCAGGAAAAAAATCATGACCTGCTGAGGTGTTTGCTAAAGGCAAAGGGAATACAGAATGGATAGTGGAAGAAGGTAGTCGTCAATACCAGCTATGACCACGTGACCAGCTGCAGAAATGGGAACTGTACCTGTCATTAGAATTTCCTCCTAGACTTTAGTCTAGTTATAGGTCTAAAAGCAAACAGGGGTGTTGGGGATCCTCCTGAGGAGAATCAACATCATTTTGTCTGGCAACTGCCTCAGAGGAGGCCATCACTGTTGCCTCAGGAAGCGCAGGGTTTATCTCCTCAGACAAAGGTGGAAAGGCTGATGGCAGCATGGGTTGGAGAGGGGATGTTGCCACTACTGGGGTTAGGAAAGCTGTTCCTTCTGGAAAAAAAGGTTTATCAGAGTTTATAAACTTTGTGTCCCCAGCTTCATCAGGGTCCTCCCACATACCCCCATTTCAAGTTGCAGGGTGTCATTCTTTTCCAATCAATGCCCTCACTTTAACAGTAGACACCTGGCAAGGCTCTGCATGCACTTTTCATTGCAGGTCAGCCACTCACATGATAAGAGTTTTTGTCTGTTTTTCCACAATTTCAGCTCTTTCTCTACAGGAGATAAGACTCATTCAGGGAAATCTTAGCAGATTTGAGGGTCATTATGTACTTCTGAAGCTGGGAGACAGAATCCCTAAGTTCATCATTTTCTTTCATCACTTTGTCCACTGAACTTAGGAACAACCAACCAGCTTCATTGCATTCCTCGGTTCTCCACATATGGTCAAAGGTATTATGTATAGAGTCACTAAACTCCTTCCCTCTCATGAGCGGTGAATCAGGAATGTCAAATGCATTTGTTCTGCATAACTCTCTAAACAGTTCATGCCAAGCACTATTAGTGTTCTCCATACTATTAGAAACAGAGTCCTTAGCAGTTTTGGGTATAATCATATTAAGCAGCTAACTCCAGAAACCCCAAAACCAATTAAAGAACTCCATCCTTAATACTCTGTTTCTCTAGAACCACTCCTGGTACCAAAATCTGTATTAGTCAGGGTTCTCTAGAGGTACAGAATAATAGGATGTATATATATATGTGTGTGTATATATATATATATATATATATATATATAGAGAGAGAGAGAGAGAGAGAGAGAGTTTATTAACTTACATGATCACAAGGTCCCACAATAGGCTGTCTGCAAGCTTGAGGAGAAAGGAGAGCCAGTATGAGTCTCAAAACTGAAGAACCTGGAGTCCGATGTTCCAGGGCAGGAAGCATCCAGCATGGGAGAAAGATGTAAGCTGGGAGGCTAGGTAAGTCTTGCTTTTTCACGTTTCTCTGCCTGCTTTATATTCACTGGCAGTTCATTAGATGGTGCCCAGCAGATTAAGTGTGTTTCTGCCTTCCTCATTCCACTGACTCAAATGTTATCTCCTTTGGCAACACCCTCACAGACACACCCAGGATCAATACTTTGCATCCTCCAGTCCAATCCAGTTGATAGTCACTATTAACCGTCACAGTTGGGTAGTGATAGAAACCCAGAAGAGACATAGGAAAAGGCTCATGTGTTCTGATTACCGTCACTTTCCTATTTAAAATTCTCTAATGTACCCTTCACTGGCAGTGAATAGGGAGGAGATTCCTTGTTTCTTTTCCATAAGATCTATCCTTCTCTTTCCTCCTTTTTGCTGGGGGTACTTCAGCTCATATCCCAAAATTCGGCTCAAATATCAACTTTCCTTTAAGGTTTTTTTTTTTTCAATCCATGTGGTTATTCTTCTCCTCTGTGATCGTATAGTTCCTGACCACAACTCTACTGTAGCATCTATCACCTAATATTGCATTTATTTACGATTTTTTTCTTTATTTCACCAAACTTGGTTTCTTCAGGATAGGACATGTCTAATTTATGGTTGGCTCCATTTTTTAATATAGTACATGGAACAGAGCAGGCATGCAAACATTTATTGTATAAATGAGTAAGTGTATTTTGGCAGGAAAGAGCGATTAGTTATGATGGACAGATTCTGACTATGTTTGAACGATTTTTGAATTATTTTCCTCACCTCTACAAAGATAGAAGAATTATTTTTAGTATCTCCAACATCTTTTTAAAAAATTGTAGGGGACTTCCAGTCTTAACTGATTTACTAGCCAAAGCAGATTGAACCTGTACAGGTCACAGCTTCTGAGGGATTTTTAATAGCTGGTTAAATGCAAAAAGAGCACACAGGCCCCAAGGCTGTTTGTAGACAGATATATTTCATAAAGTCAATCCTCTTCTAAGGAGATGGCAAAGCTTAAATTATAAAACTCAAAGTATTTGTCTGCTTTTTAGTAGTGCTATTATAGCAGACAGACCTCGGGGTTATATGAATTTATTCCAAAGGTTAGCTTAGTTGCTTACTCAGATTTAACTGATTGTAACTGCAGTATGTTTTATCATGACTACCATCCAGTAGTGAGATCTCTGAGGCCCAGCAGCAGGGCCTCCTCATCACATACATTACCTCTCTGCATACCCATTTGGCTAGACGGAGCAGGGAATCCTAGGAGTCTGATGAAAAAGTAATGACATGGCCTGCAGGCACAAGATATAAACAAGCAATTCAAAAGAAAAAATTGGACCAACAAGACCAAGGAGAAATGTTCAACATAAATATTCACACTTGAAACTTAAAACAATAACAATAGCAATAGTATGAATAATATGCCACTTTCTTCCATCAAAAATGTCATTATTTAAGGAATATAGTGTCTAAACTGAATCCTGGCATACACTGTGTATCTTAGGAGAATAAATTTGAAGACATATGGCAAGAGACTTAAACGTTTGCATAAGCTTTGATTCCATAAGTTCACTTCCCAGAATCTAGCCTAAGGAAATAGTCAGAGATGAGCACACAGACTTATTCATGAGGGTGTTTGTTTAATGTCATTATAACAATAAAAATACAAATATGCTACATGCTCAACATGAAGAATTGCATACTTAATGATACCTCACATAAATAGTTTTATAAGATTAATGACAGGAAACTATAAAGACAACACCTAAACCAAAATCAAAGCGTATGAGCATTATATGCAGTAGGTTTTTATATGTTTACATCTCACAAATATACTTGCGGCTAAAAAGCCTTGGGATGGGATTTAACATTCTCTTGCTTTTCCAAAAAAAAAAAAATTAATTCACCAGAAATTTATTGATACGTGGATATTTAACTAAAGATTCATTAAAATGTGTGTGTGTTGTGAGTGGGGTAATGGGTACACACAGAAAACATGATTGTCCTCTGAAATTCTCCATTGTTCACCCTGATATCTATCTTCTGATCATAAAAGAACCTTTTCTCTACCTTGTTCCCTTGCACCATTACAGGCACTGAGTCTGTCCTGGCTCTTGTCCTACAAGTCCTACAATCTGTGCGGTGTGATAGCTCTCACTCAGCCACTTGTGGCTACTATGCACTTGAAATGAGGCCATCGAATAAAACAAATATGTTGCATGTTCAACATGAACTACCTCAATAAATCATAGTTCACATAAATACTTTTATAAAATTAACTGCAAGAAACTGTAAACGTAAAAACAAAACCAAAATTTAGAGTTTAGAATAAAATTGGGACTGAGGAGTGAACTGGCTTCATTTTATTAGATTTTGGATATTTAGTACAAATAAAATAAAATATCTCATTATTTTTATTGCAATTATAATATTGTTGATGTATTGGTTTAAATAAAATATATTATTAAAATTAATGTTATCTGTTTTTTACTTTTTACTATGGTTACTAGAAAATTTAAAAGTTTATATGTGGCTTGCATTATTTTTCACATGGACAGTAACAGGCTAGATTTTTCCCTGTGAGTGTCTCAATTTCTCACCTCTTTTCTTATGCAAAGAAATTTAACATCATCAGGCGCACACCAGACACCACTCTCCCATCACTTTATATTGTTTTTAGGAATGCAAGAAATAGCATCAAAAGATTCCCCATTCCAAAAAAAATACAAAATATACAGCACTCAGTATACGTAACTAGTTCTTTTAAGTGTTATACAGATATTAACTCGATAATCTTCATGATAACCTTTGTTTTAAGTCCCTATTATCATCCCCATTTTATAGATGAGGAAGTGGTGGTAGAATAGTTTAAAAACTTGCCCATTTGTTAGGACCCACTATCTCAGAAATTAATGAGATAATTTTATGTAAGAACAAATTTTCTGTGGGACTTAATGTTTGCCTTTCATATTTATGAAAAAAAGACTGATAAAAAATACACCAAAATATTAAAAACATTAGTGTTATGCTTGATATTAGAGGTAATTTCTATTTCATTCTTTAAATTATTATGTATTTTAAACTTTCTCAACAGGACAATATATATTACTTTAAAATTATACATAAATCAAAAATGACTTTGAAGTGCTGGTGATGCATTCATCATAAAGGGTTTCTGAAGCTGGCACCAACATGAAACAATTGCTTGCAACCTTGTCAGGTTGCTGATACCCTGTTATATTTCTCTCATTTACAGGAGGAAAATTACGAAGTTTAGGAATAAGAGCTCTTCTAATTATACTGACTCTTCCTCCAAAATTGCACAAGCACAGCAATGTAGAAAACAATATCAACATCCAGTAACATAAATGTCAGAACCCTAATAGGCCTCAGCTTATTTAAAATAAATTATGTTTAGTTTTGCTAGGCTTTTATATTTAAATAATTTCCTCAAGAAATACAGACTCTGGGCCAGGCGCAGTGGCTCACGCTTGTAATCCCAGCACTTTGGGAGGCCGAGGCGGGCGGATCACGAGGTCAGGAGATCGAGACCATGGTGAAACCCCGTCTCTACCAAAAATACAAAAAATTAGTCGGGCGTGGTGGCGGGCGCCTGTAGTCCCAGCTACTCGGAGAGGCTGAGGCAGGAGAATGGCGTGAACCCGGGAGGCGGAGCTTGCAGTGAGCCGAGATTGTGCCACTGCACTCCAGCCTGGGCGACAGAGCGAGACTCCGTCTCAAAAAAAAAAAAAAAAAAAGAAAAAGAAAAAAAAGAAATACAGATTCTGGTATATTGAATTTTGCTTCATTTTTCATCATTTTTCCACAATAATGACACTTAGAATTACTTTAATTCAACAATTATTTGCCATGTGCCAACTATGTGCCAGGTCTATGCTAGCTGCTGAGGTTGTACATGAGAGTAAGGCATAGTCCTTGTGGATTTTTTTTTTTTTTTTTCCATTTGCTTCCACTGATGGGTCTATTCTTTTATCCTCTTGCTAGTTTCTCCCTCCAGAACATCCTTCCTCCTCAAAGTGGTCCCTATCCCTTATCTTCATTTGTTCAGTTGAACCAGCCAAAGAGGAATCATGGGACTTAAGGTTCTTTTAATGTTTTATGGTTTTTAGTAAGCTTAGAATAAAAATAAATAAATTCGAACTGAGGAGTGACATGGCTTCATATTACCCAAGGAAAATGGTGATGCTAGAGTGGTGCTTCTCAAGCTGCAGTGAAGAAGAACTAGTTCTATCTCTCTATCCATCTGTCTATCCTTCTCTCTATCTTTTCAATCTGTCATGGACTTTTATAAAACACAATAAAAGTGAATTCCTAGATGAAATAAAGAATAAGGTCATAAAACTGCAAACCTATTTTTATTTCATTCTTAGACTCAACATTAACAAATTGTTATAAAAGTTTCTAAAGGATTACTCCCAATGTCTATGCTTACCATGCTACAGACCATAAGCAAACAGATCACAGATTGGCCCTGCTCTACAGGCCAGTTTGAGCAGCGCTGTGCTATATCCCTGCATGTCTCTCTGCCTTTAAGACAGTGTACGTAGTGTGTTCTCTTTTCCAGAGCCTTTTTGCCAAATAGTGTAATATTCATTTTGAAAAGATAAGTTGCCCCATTCACAGTAAGACTTAGAATTCACTCATATTATTAGTTTTGTTTTTCAAGTAAGAAAATTTGATTCCAAAGACTGTAAATTACCCACCAACCCTGACATTTATCATTTACCTATTTTACAGCATCCTCAGCCACAGGATTTCAAGGCTGGAAAGTTATTAATGTAGCCAACAAATTGTGGGTTATACACATGACATCTCTTTGGCTTCCACATAGAATTCCCTCTGAGAAAATTATTATTCACTAGGCTCTAAGTGTTTGGTGACAGAAGGTGAGTTTTTAAATAACTGATATGTTGGTATAAGTTTAGATTATTTCATAATTGGCATTGGTATGTTTTGTAAACCTGTAAAATATTAATAATTTTTGGTAAAAGACAAAAGCATCATCAGGGTAAAGGGGAAATGAAGTTTTATTGTTGTTGTTCTTGGGAGTGGCGGTTGCATTGGTGGTAGTGCTTTAGAGTAATCCTGAGGATAAGTGAAGGAAATTGAATCTGAGCATCTAAATTCTATTCTGTTTTTCCCTTAGCTTTGTATTAAGTTGCTCTACTTTTGTATTTCTCTGCTTTTTCTCTGTCCAACAACCTCCCCACCACAACCCAGAACAAAATATGGAAAGATACAGCACATTCTATACTTAACTATAGCACATTTTATACTAACTTAACTATTATATTAGATATTAGATAAAGTTAAGAGATTCTGTTTAAAATACTGCTGCTATGTGAGAGGGCCATCTACAAACTATAAAATGGTGGCTGTGATTTCTTGATTCTTTCCTTCCAACTTCACTTCACGTAAGGCTCCCCACAATATGCCACTCTTGATTTACTCCCACTGTCACAGCTGTTGTGTGAAGTGTGTATTTAATGAAAGTTTAGGTTAAGGGTGAATGATACAGAAAACAACTTACATTAATCATCATTTTTTATAATATCATTGGTTACCCTTCCCAAAGGGAAGGCACAGGGCTTGCCCCACCTTTGGCCCTGTCTCATTGCCTTCCTCTAAGGCTTCTTTTTTCCCCTGAAGACCTATCTCCTCAATAATACAGAGGCCAACTCAAATATCCAAATTGCTATTACTCCTGTGGAACAATAAAGTTCTTTCTCAACCATCCAGCTATACCCAGAAGGCCCCATGTTTCCTAGCCAGAAATGTATGTCATAGGTCATCATGATGTATCCAGGTGTTTTTCATATATGCCTCCCACCCCTATGATGTGGAAGCATATCATCCATTTCATTATTTTGTGTACTTGGCTTTCTTTCCCTATGATATGGTTTGGCTGTTTCCCCACCCAAATCTCATCTTGAATTGTAACTTCCACAATTCCCATATGTTGTGGGAGGAGCCCAGCGGTAGGTAATTGAATCATGGGGGCAGGTCTTTCCCATGCTGTTCTTATGATAATGAATAAGTCTTGTGAGATCTGACAGTTTTAAAAATTGGAGTTTCCCTGCACAAGCTCTGTCTCTCGTTTGGCCTGCCACCACCCATGTAAGATGTGACTTGCTCCTCCTTGACTTCCACCATGATTGTGAGGCCTCCCCAGCCCTGTGAAAGTGAAAGTTCATTAAATCTCTTTCTTTTGTAAACTGCCCAGTCTTGGTTATGTCTTTATTAGCAGTGTGAAAACAAACTAATATAGTAGATTGGTACCAGTAGAGTGGGATACTGCTGGAAAGATACCTGAAGATGTGGAAGAGACCTTGGAACTGGGTAACAGGCAGAAGTTGGAACAGTTTGGAGGGCTTAGAAAAAGATAGAAAAATGTGGGAAAGTTTGGAACTCCCTAGAGACTTGTTGAATGGCTTTGACCAAAATGCTGTTAATGACATAGACAATGAAATTCAGGCTGAGGCATCTCTCAAATGGAGATGAGGAATTTGTTGTGAACTGGAGCAAAGGTGACTCTTGTTATATTTCAGCAAAGAGACTGGTGGCACTTTGCCCCTGCCCTAGAGATGTGTGGAACTTTGAATTTGAGAGAGATAATTTAGGATATCTCTGGAAGACATTTCTAAGCAACAAAGCATTCAAGAGGTGACTTGGGTGCTGTTACAGACATTCAGTTTTAAAAGGGAAACAGAGCATGAAAGTTTGGACAATTTGCAGCCTGACAATGTGATAGAAAAGAAAATCCCATTTTCTTTGGAGAAATTCAAGCTGGCTGCAGAAATTTGCATAAGTAATGAGGAGCCAAATCACCAAGACAATAGGGAAAATGTCTCCAGGGCATCTCAGAGATCTTTGGGGCAAACCCTCCCATCACAGGCAGAGAGGTTTAGGAGACAAAAATGGATTTGTGGGCTGGGCCAAGGGTCTTTCTGCTCTGTGCAGCCTGGGAACTTGGTGCCTGTGTCCCAGCCACTCCAGCTGTGGCTGAAAGGGGCTAATGTAGAGCTTGGGCTGTGGCTTCAGAGGGTTCAAGCCCCAAGCATTGACAGCCTCCAAGTAGTATTGAACCTGTTAGTGCAAGAAGTCAAGAATTGGGGTTTCAGAACCTCTGCCTATATTTCAGAGGATGTATGGAAGCACCTGGATGTCCAGGAAGAAATTTGCTGCAGGGTTGGGGCTCTCATGGAGGACCTCCACTAGGGAAATGCAGAAGGAAAATGTGGGGTTGGATCCTCACACAGAGTCCCTAATTGGACACTGCCTAGTAGAGCTGTGAGAAGAGGGCCACCATCCTCCAGACCCCAGAATGGTAGATCCACCAACAGCTTGCACTGTGCAGCTGGAAAAGCCACAGACACTCAACACCAGCCAGTGAAAGCAGCCAGGAGGGAGGCTATACCCTGCAAAGTCACAGGGGTGGAGCTGCCCAAGGTCATAGTAGCCCACCTCTTGCATCACTGTGACCTGGATGTGAGACATGGAATGAAAGGAGATCATTTTGGAACTTTAAGATTTGACTGCCTCTCTTGATTTTGGACTTGCATGGGGCATGTAGCCCCTTTGTTTTGACCAATTTCTCCTATTTGGAATGGCTGTATTTACCCAATGCCTGTACCCACATTGTGTCTAGGAAGTAACTAACTTGCTTTAACTTTACAGGCTTATAGGTGGAAAGGACTTGCCTTGTCTCAGATGAGACTTTGAACTGTGAACTTCTGAGTTAATCCTGAAATGAGTTAAGACTTTGGGTGACTGTTGGGAAGGTATGATTGGTTTTGAAATGTAAAGACATGAGATTTGGAGGGGCTGGGGTGGAATGATATAGTTTGGCTGTGTCCCCACCCAAATCTCATCTTGAATTGTAACTTCCACTATTTCCACATGTCATGGGAGTAACCCAGTGTGAGGTAATTGAATCATGGGGGTGGGTATTTCCCATGCTGTTCTCATGATAAGGAATAAACCTCATGAAATCTGATGGTTTCAAAAAATGGGAGTTTCCCTGCACAAGTTCTCTCTCTCTTCTTCCCTGCCGGCATCCATCCATATAAGATGTGACTTGCTCCTCTTTGCCTTCCACCATGATTGTGAGGTCTCTGCAGCCATGTGTAACCTTAAGTCCATTAAACCTCTTTCTTTTGCAAATTCCCCAGTCTCAGGTATGTCTTTATTAGCAGCATGAAAATGAACTAATACACCCTGCTTGCTATTTAAATATCTGTCAATGGAAAATTACATCCTGAAAAGTTTTTCATTGCCTAACATGACCCTAAATGCTTTGAATTGTGCTAGACTTCAGGATAAATAACAGAGAATTTCGACAAAGACAATGGGTGATACCCACAGATGGGGATGCTGAGGCATGGACAGACAAAGAAGTAAATCCTAATGCAGTGCAGTATGTACAGTAATGCAGGTACATACAAAAACACAACTAATACAAAGAAGGAAGTGATTAAATATGTACCTAGTTATGGGGCTCAATGAAGGCTTTACAGAAGAAGTGATGATTGTATAGGGCTTAAAAAGTTAAATCTTTCTTTAGGCAAATAGAATAAGAAAAAGGTTGGCATTCCACATGAAAAAATGGCATATGCTAAGGTACAGGGAAAGAAATCAGCATATGTTCAGAGAGCTGTGGGAAATTGCCACAGCTGGATGTTAAAAATCTAGAGGAGCACACAGGTAGATGAATCAGAACATGAATGATCATTAAGCCATAAGCAGCAGTCACTGTTGGCTGCATACCCAATAATTTACTTCCAACATATCTTCAAAGTCTAGCTGAGAAGTTGAGTAATGGAGAAACTAAGCCAGTCTGGGAAATTCCATTTTCCTTTGCCAAATATTGATCTGTGGGTTTTGCATATGACCCAATTTTGGCCAACAGAACCTAAGAGGAAGTTTCAGACATTTTGCAACCCAAAAGACAAGGTCATGAAGATAACAGAGATATTAACTTAAAGCTTTGAAGGCATTGATCCAACCCGAATCTATCTACTTCCAGGTTGTCCTTAAGCAATATTAAAAAGACTGCATTACTTAAGTAACTTTAATAAAGTTATTTGATACTTGCAGCCACAAGCATCCTTGTTGACCATCACTTTAAAGCACTAATTAGATGGTAGGAACAAGCTATAGTGTACTAGAGAAAAGTCATTGGGAATAATCAGGAATGGCTTTATAGAGGAGGTGTGGCTCGAGCCAAGGTAATTAAAACTAATGCCTTTGTAGTACTTTATAGTTTAGAAAAGAACAAAATATTACATAATCTGGGAGGCAAAAGGAGCACAGATAGGAGCCAGAGAGTGATCATGAATGAATAAATAAATTAGCAATTTGGAGGATCCATGTAGAGGTATGCTGGAAAGGGGGAATTTTACTTCTTTAAGCAAATTAAAGAAGTAAAGCTCATAACTGGGAGGAGGCAGAAGTAAAACTCAGTAATGTTTAACTACATAACCTATGTTGTTGTTGTTTTTTTAACTACACCATGCAGCCTCACAAGGTGGACTGAAGGTAATTTAGGATGAAGATATGAAGACCCATCATAAACTTATTATGATGATTTAAGTTTAGGCTGATGACTTGATTCACTGTCCTAAACTAGAAATAACCCACCACTTTCTTCTTGTTTTCTCCTGGGAAGCCATTCTTTTACCAATGTTCTGCCCTTGTAGCCAAATGCATCTTACTCATGTTTTGTCTCTGCTTAAAACCCTTCAAAGTCTTTTCATTATTTTCAGATTAAAGACAAAATAATTTAAAATGGTTTACAAAGTCTTACAACTGCAACCTTCACCTCCAACTTTTCTGCCTGCCACCCCAGCCTCCTTATAAATGTTGCCAATAGTTTTTTTTACCTCTATTTTTATCTACCTTCAATGTTCTTTTCTCCTTTTTCTTTGTTAATCTTTAGTCTTTCTAAAAATGTTCTTTACGTAAGAATGAAGAATAACTTCCCCAGGAAAGCTTTGCCTGAACTCAATAAATACTCCAAAGTCTGTTATGTATTTGCATACTAGAGTTGTGTAAGAAACAACGATGCGACCTCAATGGCACATTCTACTGACCAGAGAGGAGCCTGGCTGGACACATTTATGTGTCTGTGGTAAGCTGTGAGTTACCTAAGCAGTTTTGCTGATCTTCTCTGAGTTCTCTCGTGTGTCAGAGCCTTTGTTGGGACAACTGGGCTGACTCCACCTTGTTCTACATAACTCTTTTATCCAGCAGAGGTGTCCTGGGCATGTTCTCATGATGAGGGCAGAGGAACAGAAAGAGGAGACTCACAGGCCTCTTGAGGTCTAGGTTCAGAACTGTTGTGATGTCACTTCTGTCACTTTCTGTTGGCCAAAGAAAGTCACAAGGTCTGCACAGATTCACAGTATAGCAATAAATTTACCTCTTATTAGGAAGAGCTGCAAAGATACATCCCAAAGTGCATGGATATAGGAGCTGAGAGTGAATTGTGGCTGTCCTCCAAGTCAATCCTCCATACTTCAATAGCATCATTCATCTATCTTTATAAACCTTGTTGAAATTTTTGCTTTATACTTTATTTTACCTTTTGATTACTGCTGTTTGCCATTCTCCCATACTATGAAGTTCCAGAAAAGCAAACACACAGAAGTTGCCCCACGATTATTTTTTGAATGAATGAGTGAATAAATGAATGAGTTATTTTCTCAGCTCATGATAAGAAGGTTACCCCTAGTCCTGCCAGGACTGAGACATAGATACCTCAAACTGTTTTTTGACAACCATTAGAGCAACTGGCAGACTAAGATGTGGTAGACAAGAGACATCACACAGATTTTCCCCAACTTTGAGGAGACTGGAAGTAATCTAGTTTTCTCTAGGGCTCTATCAAATATCAAAACACACATTAAACAAACAAATGCAAAAATGAACAGAAGTTTTTCCCAGGCCCAGTGGCCCTTTCTTAGGATGTTCATTAATAAATGTACTGGTTGTACTCATTGAACTGACAAAACGATCAATAAATCAAATTTTATATTATTTGATTATCCTGATTATTCCCAATGACTTTTCTCTAGTACACTATAGCCACAAGTAATGTAACCATTTGAACCACGAATATGTCCATTTTAGCTTTTAAAGTAATTTTAAGATCTGTTAAATTGCATTGCCATTTTGGTTTGATAAATAACAGTAAAGGGAAATAATTGTAATTTTTAAAGTCTTTGTTAAAAACTACATTTTTTCTACATTCCTCTAAAACATTTGGCTTTGTGATTAATGAATAGGTTTTCTTTCTGAAGCTCTGGAATTATAGTAGTTTTCTCATAGAATATAAAGAACTAGGATTTTTAAAAATAGCAATAGGTTTTAGCTATTTTTTAAAATAGTGACTTTGTACCATTGTAAGAACCTTTCTTGATTTTTATCACTCATCAATTATAGGTTGTGTAAAATATGAAAGATTCTATTGAACAACATTTATGACCTCTAGCTCTAGCCGAGCTTTCTTTGTCATAGTTTTTCATTTCCCAGAGCAGTCACTTTTTTTTAAGCTCAAAATTCTCCTCAAAGGAAATTGTTAAATAAAAGTAACGCTGCAATTAACCTAGCTTTAAAAAGTGGAAAACGCCTGAGAGACATGCAAAGTTCTTTTCAGTGCTGTGGTAGAAAGATGCTTCAGACAGGTATTTTTTTATTTTTTTTTTTTTTACAAAACCATGGCCTTTGTGGTTTAAGAATTTATATTCTGTTTTAAAGCTTATCTTTTCAGTGTTTGACTATTGGTTGTGCTATATTACAATGTGCAATCATGCTCTAGATAGAAATGAAAGTCATTTTTAGAAAACAGAGCCAATTTACCTGCCCTTTGGCTTCTTAACAACATTAGGCAGGCACTTGCTTTGCATCACAGGCTTGTAAAAGTGATTGTGTTTAAAGCCTTTTGTGAAATCCAAAATGGAATGTCAATAGCCAAAAGAACAGCCTGTTCATACATTTTTAGGAAATGGAATTCATTGGTGGGATGAGCTTCAAAACTAAATTACAAAAATAAATAAATAAATAAAAGACTGCCATTAACATAAGCACAAAAGAGGAAGTTCACATACAGAATATTCTCATATTGAAATAAGTTCTTTTGGAGTATAGTGTTGGAACTTAAAAAGACTTAAACAATGGTGTATTAAGAGAAGAATTTCCAATTCTGTCACCTTGTGACACAAATGACCTGCCACAAATATAGCTGGTAAGATATATTTTATGTGTCTGTTTGTGTGCGAATAGGGAATGGAAGTTGGAATCTAAGAACATGGGTTCTGTAGGGGTCAGCAGAGAGCTTATGTTTGGCCCTCTGAAGATTTACTGACAAATACAGTTGTGAAAGGCAGATTAACTGGAGAAAAGGCATACAAACTTATGTAACATGTATATATAGCAGCCTTCAGAATGAAGACCCAAACGTATAGGAGACACTCTCTGTTTTTATGCTTAGGTTCAATGAAGTATGGAAAGCCATTTAGAAATATGACTGGACAAAAAGCGTATCATCTAATACTAACGGACTGAACGGGAAAACCCAGTAAGGCTTATCTGTCTAGATTCTTCTTGGCCTCTCTTTGTGGCATTCCTTCCTTCTGAGTGTGGACCAGCACCCTCTCTGGAATGAGGGTCGTATGAGCTATAGACAAACAAAGTAGGTCAGATATTTTCTCTATAGACAGTTTTTACACAAATAGGGCAGAGAAAAAGAGTAATATTTTAAGATTTTATGACTGGCCTTAGGGAAAAGGAAATCTGGTTCTATGACTCACCTTGGGGAAGAGGGCTTCTAGTTTCTATGACTCTTAAATGTATGCAGCTTAAATTTAAGCAAATTATTTTACATCTAGAAATCTCAAACTACTCATATGTAATTGAATGATAATTATAGATTTTATTTCACAAGTTTGTTGAGACAATGAAGTAATTTGATGTTTGGCATAGTGACTGACACACAGTGAGAATTCATAAGTGTTTGTTAGGTAACTAGTTGTATAAACTGGAACAATAATAATAATACATCAGTGCCTTTTAAGTACTCAGCACTATGCTACAAACTCTAGGTAGAATTTTAGATATTTGTCAACCTTAGCAAGTGAATATTGTCTCTAGTCCAGAAATTAAAAACTATGATACATTGAGAGGTGTAAAGCAATTTTCCAAAGAACACAGAAAGCCATGATTCAAGCCTACCTATGTGCAATTCACAGTACCCAGTTGCCTCAGTTTGCCATGTTGCACCAAAATCACTCAGCACTTCTTGTGCCTCATAATTTATTTCAAAATGAAATGACTACTGTTTTCCTGGGTAAGATGAAATAAACATATGTCAATCTAAAGCTGCTAAAGAAATAGTCTCAGTCTTAAACATCTTATTGTCTCCTTTCCAGATTACACAAACCAAAAAAAAAAAGAAAATCAGTATGATCAAAGTAGAAGTATTGATCTCACTACCTGTTATTTGTTACCATAGAAATAATTTAAATGACAAGCAGACATAGGTCCTAGCTTATGATAGCTTCTGTCAAGGTCTCACTCAACAAGCATCCCATCATTCTTGATAATACTGTAGTTGTCAGTGCTCTAGTCCCCAGCTTTGAGAAAGTAGCCAAGAAATAAAACTTAGTAGGATTCTTATCCTGGGGTCTCTATGAATCTTTGCATCTAACTCATCAATTTAAATGGGAGAAAAATGTATCCAAATTCTTAATAACCTATATTCAATATATAGCATGTCCTGTAATTATAAATACTGGCAAAAATAATATTAATAACATTGGAGTAAAAGAGTATCTTTGTCTTTGTCATCAATTAAAGTCACAAATGTTTCCTATTACTTTACAATCATTGTAGATATCTCAAAATATTACATTGCTGACTTCAAAATTATATTTTCATACCCACTGCTAAATCTTATTTAATGTGCTAATAAAGAAGTGTATATGTTAGTATATGATAAGCTTTTAAAATATTTTTATAACTATTTAAATATAATTGATTTTCTTTTACACTATATATTTTATTATATGCACTTACTTTTATTTTTAAAAGGAAATTTCAGACCGCAAATGACAATGATAACACTGAAGGAAGAATGAGAGAGAGAGAGAAAGAAAGAGGAAGGAAGGAAGGAAGGAAGGAAGGAAGGAAGGAAGGAAGGAAGGAAGGAAGGAAGGAAGGAAGGAAATAAGGGAGGGAGGGAGGAAGGGAAGAACTCCTGAATCAAAGGTCAAAGCACTGACTCTGGGGTGACAAACTTCTTAGCACCAGACCCCGGTAGCTCCAAACAATGAAAAGTTAGCCCCTCAAAAAAGTCCCTAATAATTTATGTATTACTTATATTTTATTGATTTACTGATATTTATTCACTTGTCATAATCATTAGCTATCATGAAGAGTTGGAGCTGTTGGGTATGGGTTTGAATTGAAGCAGCAAATAATAGCATTAACTGTAGCCATTACAATATTAGATGTTAATTCCAGAATTTCAGAAACTAGAGGTGAGATTATGAAAGAGTTCTTGAAGATAAAGCAGTCATATTATTGGTGTTTTACTAAAGAACATCATGCACGATGCTTTGGCTTCAAAACAAAGCCATTTTTCTTGACAAAGCTCTGAACTTTGAATGGTCTTCGCATTGTTTTCTTTTTGTTCTTACCACAGCATAGAGCAGGGTCAAAGTGCCATTGTAGAATTTTAAATCATGACAAGAAAAACAGTATTGAACTGTAAATATTTACAACTCTCTCACTCTTTCATTTCTATAAAGAAAAAGGATCCTTTGGTTGTGGCACCAAACTTGGTGCTATTCTTTGTAATGCTGAAAAACTAAAGAAGAGTCATAGAGTTTGGGAGGGGGCAGTAGGGAATGAGAAGAATAGAAAAGGCCTTAGAACTGAAAATGTTGTCAGGAGAAGAGCATATGGGAAAGGGGAAAGAAACTGGAACTATGATTGGGCTATGCAGGGCTTGGGAAAGAGATGGATGAAAACAAGTTTTGAGGAAGTTCTATTACCTATAGACAAAAGTAATCCCCTTTGATCATCTCCTCAAGAACGTTTGAGGTCAGTACTACATTTCTTTTGAAGGCATTTTCACAAGATCTAGGTAGGTCTAGGGCAGGAGCAGGAACTAGTTTTATTCAAGTTACTTAAAGGTCTCTGCCAACCTTTTGTGTGAGTGCATGTGTGTGAATTCCAAGCATCTGGAAAAGATTTTTGTGTCATCTCACCAAATGTTCTTTACATCTCAAATCTCAAACTTCTCTCCCAGGCTTCTTCTATTTGGCACCTTCAACTACTTTCTTAACAGCTCTATCTTGATGTCTTATTGATATGCAAACTGTAATTGTGCATAATATTGAACTGTCCTTTTCCTAAAGCTAGTTTCTCTTTCAAAATTACTGACTAACTGTACAGATTATCAGTTATACCAGTATTTTTCTGGATCACTCAAGATGAGCATCTCAGCATCTTCTTTTGTTCTCTTCATGTCCTCACTTCCATTCTAATTCATTATTAAACAACCATTCATTATTAGTCATCGAGTACAGATGTGTTGAGTATTGATTGAGGTATTGAAATACAGTGGTGAACAGGATGTATAGGCTCCTAGTTCAAAGTTGACCAAAACATGGGATGGTTTTCTTTTACAACATATCTCACCTACCTCTTTTCATCCTTACTACCAAAATCATAATATAAATCATCATTTATCTATCCCTGAATGATTACTATTATTTACCACCTGAATTCTGGAGCCAGGCTTACTCCCTCTCATCAACCTTCTAAGCTTCCACAGTTTCATTACCAAGTTTTAGTCTTCCTATTCTTTGCCCAAAAGCACTGCATGATACCCTGTCATCTACAGTATAGAATCCAGTTATCTCATCTAGCATTCAGATAACCTCAAAGTCCAGTCTTGACATTACTGATTAACTTCATCTCTTCCATGTATACATTGACATACACTCTTCTATGCATCACACTCTTAATGTACCTTATATTATTTTTCTCACACACTTATTCCTCAGGCATAGATTTTTTTTTCTCCTCCACATTTACCTGAATGCAAAACTTACGTTATTGTATGAAAACCATTGTACAACCCATACTTGTAAAATACATTACAACTTTTTAAACTCATTCACATTCTTTATCTCATTTATTATCTCTTTTGATACTCACAGGGCTATAGTAGGAAGGAATGATTTTACTTTGGCCAGTTTACAGATGAGAAAACTGAGTCAAAATAACGTTATGAATGAGAGGAGAGGTTAAAAAACTTAACTAGAAATTTTGAGCCTTACTTTCTTTCAGCTTTTTCCGGTATGCCATGTATTTAACCAGCTAAAAGTTTCACTGAGAAGGCTGAAAATTCCAGCAACTTAACAAATAGCAAATGAATCTTCCTAATGGAAACTTGTAGTGCTTTTCCCCTTGGGTAGATAACTTGCTCGATGAGGATTCTATGTGACACAGGTGCTCTGTTGTGGGATTCACTGATCTTCTGGAAAAGCATACAACACTTTAGCCTTCATTTCATCTTCATCTCCTTGCCTAAGTGAAAACTATTTTTGATTTAACACCCTCAGATTCCTTTTAATTCTTAGATTGATGTGGACAATGTTAAATTAGACTTGCCGAACTCAGGTTATGCACTGGGAATCAAAGTGAGCCCTTAGGACTCCTCAGAACAGCTGGTGTCAACTGGAATATGATGAAATCCTGTAAGAACTGAATGGGCTATTAAAACATTGCAGCTAGGCTACAGCAGCAGGGAAAACAGAAAAATTTTCTTAAGAAGAAAAAGAAGAGAAATTGCTTTGGGTATACAACCAAAAAATGGTGCTTGCCTTATGTAAGTCTTCTGGATGAAATGTGTCTTTATATAGTCAGTGAAAAAATTGCTTTAGCTCAGCTTTTTAAAAGCCAATTTTACAATTCTTACACTAACAAGTATATTTTTACATTTCATGTATATAATGGGAATGGCTACTTCTTTGGTCAAATTTGCAGAGAGAATGAATATTTCCTAATTGCAATTCTGTAGAAAACTCATTTGTTTTGAATATATATCTTTCCAGTCTGACTAAATGAGAATCATCATTTATTTTTCACATGTTAACATTAGACAATTTTGTATTTTTTACTATAAAATATCTCAATAGCATAGGGCATAGGAAGGAGGAGAAAAATAAATGACATTTACTGAATTCCTGCTATGTGCCCAGATCTTTACCCATATCTTGTTTTATTTGGCAGCAAACTTAAAAGAAGGTCTTTCAGTCTACATTTTAGAAACGATAAATTAGAGGTTCAGAGAGAGATTAGGTAACATATCCAAGAGCTCTCAACTAGGAAGCGACGGAAGTAAAGTTCAAACTGGCTGTGATTCACTGAAAACCAGTGCCTCATCCACTTAGCACTGCATTTAGCACATACAGTGTGATCAGCAAATTGTAATCAAACAGAAATTGCTGTGAAAATAATTTTTTTCTTTTCTATAAAGAAATAATAGAAGGGAACATAATCTGGAAGGAAGTATGTCGCTTTGTAAGAAAGCTGTTCCAAGTTCGGAAAGTTGCATTTTCTGAAAGATGCAAAACTTACATTCTTTCTGCTTTCATTAGGAAACACTTCACAGTGAAAGAAACAAAATTACACTTACTAAACTTCAAAGATTATGTTTACTTTTTCAATCAACAGGGACATAGAAAGTAAATTGGAAATAGGAAATAAAAATGAGTGGAAGCTTTGCATTGTCTTTCAAAGGAAAAGAGATTGCCCTCCTTGGAGTGGAGAAGAATGATAACAGTAAAAACACACCATTCTCCTCAGCCTGTTTTAATGCTGGCATCTAGCAGTTAATCATTATGCCAGAAAAACTAGCACTGTAGACAAACTGGTTTGTTCCTTTGAAAGAAACCTGTGGCAGCTTAGCTAGTTGTGACTTTGCAGCTTTAGTTTCTTCTTGTACACTTCTAACCTTAAAGGCGTCAACTGAAGATGTATTTATCGTTTATGTCAAAACAGCCCCTTGTTATATTTTATATTTTACCATGAAACAGGGAGAAAGGGTCTATAGTAGCATTATACCTGATTGAAATATTTTGTTTAAGCTCGCATTAAGTGAAAATTGTTCGCTATTTAAGACAGTGATTAAAATGATAGACTCTGGAGTCAGACTCATGAGGGTCAAATCCCAGCTCTGTCATTTGTTAATTGTGTGAGTTAGAGAAAATTACGAAACCTTTTTATGCCTCAGCTTTCTTATTTATAAAATGGGACTAGTAATATTATCGATGTGGCTCACATCGAATTATTATAAGAATTGTATATTGTACTGCTTTTAAAGCATTTAACAATGCTTGTCAAATAATAAGCACCAATGAATATTAACTTGTTGCCATAGTTTAGATGTTTGTCCTGCAAACTTCCTGTGGAAATTTGATCCCCAATGTAGCAGGTGAGGCCTAATGGGAAATGTTTGGGTCATGGAGGTGGATCGCTCATGAGTGACTTGGCGCAGTCCTCGTGGTAATGATGGAGTTCTCATTCTATTCGTTCCCATGACAGCTGGTTGTTAAAATGAGCCTGGCACCTCCTCCCTCTTTTGCTTTCTCTCTTATCATGTGATCTCTACACAGACCAGATTCCCTTCACCTTCCGCCATGAGCGGAAGCGGCCTGAACCCCTTACCAGAGGCAGATGCTAGCGCCGTGCTTCTTGTAGAATCTGCAGAACCCTGAGCCAAATACATCTTTTTTCTTTATAAATTACCCAGCCTGTGATATTCTTCTATAGGAACACAAATAGACTAAGACTCATTACTATTATCATTTGCAACCAATTATCCATTAAAATACTCCGGACGAACTTAGGAAAAGAGAAATACAGGAATCTACTTTGAAAGTCAATTAGTGTCTCTGTGGGAAGGCCAGACTCTTGCCCTTTCTGTGTCCTATCTCAGTAACTCTGTTGTGTGTATGTTACTCAGCTTAATTCATCTCTGCTAAAATTGTTTCACAAGAGTTTGGAAGGATATTCAGCAATTTCATTTCAGATGAAATTAAATTGAGTAGCACAAGTGATGACATACTGTAAGTCAGCTAAGGACTCTGCATATTAATATAGCCTCCAACCTCTGCATCAGAGAAAGGGCGATAAACTTACTCAAGGGCAACTAATCTCCAAATGAGGATTAATTTTCAAATATTTTTAAAATGAGGGGAAAGGGCCACAACAACCTTATTCCAAAGAGATAAAAATTACAAAGTAGTTAGTCAGAAAATTCAGAAAAAATAACTGCACTGGTCAGCTCAGGCTGCAATAACAAAATACCATCTACTGGATAACTTAAACAACAGAAATATATTTTCTCATAGTTCCTTGGTCTGGAAAATCCAAGCGTCAGTTTCTGGTGAGGGCTCTTATGGATTGCAGACAGTCGCCTTCTCGTGTCCCCATATGGCAGAGAGAGAGAGCTCTGATGTCTCTTCCTCTTTTTATAAGGGTCTTTTTATGTGGATTAAGATCCCACCCTTGTGACCTCATTTCATCAAAATTATCTCCTAACGGCCCTATCTCCAAATACTAAGTCAAATTGTGGGTTAAGGCTTCAATATAGGAATTTGTGGACTGGACACAATTCAGTCCATTGCAAGGACATAACTCTGAAAAAGTTATGATTATGAAAATAAGAAAAAAGAGTTACTGTTTAGAAATCAGAAATGTGTGCACCTGAAAGGAGTGGAAGACGTAGGCTTTATAAAACTGGAGCAGGCGGCCAGAAGCAGCAGACTAGCAGAGATGAACAAAGGGTATCAGGAAATGGAAAATGAAGTGGCAATCTGAAATCTTAAACCCAGAGACTTCTAATTACCTTACTAAATTACTCAGGTAGAACGGTTATTCCCGAAGCCTTCAATATAACAAAGAGGTTACTATGATTAATGCATTTTCCTTAACATCTAGTGTTTGGTTTAACTGCAGATTTTCTTACAGAAAAAAATAATTTCAGAAATAGTTTTCAAAATGCAATATTTGGTGTGAGGAGGGATGTGGAGAGAAATAGAGTTAAGGAGAGAAGAATAGACAAGTAGATAAATGAAAAAGCGCAAAGGAGGGAGTTAATAAGGTATGGCAAGTCAGGGACAAGTCAAGGTGCCAGAAAAGAAGTGGTATGAAGAAACTGGTTCATGAAAGCGTAGAGATACAGTAAATAATAGAAAAAAGGGAACACCAAAAGGCTATCTCATGAACAGCACATGTAGCATTATTAAATATTAAAAGATGATCTAAATAAAGACAGAGTCAGAAGAATAATAAAAATGCTAAAACCATAAACAGGTTCAGATAATTGTTTCATGGTATTTTAACAAAATCTTGCTGTGTTTTATTCTGTAAGTTATTTTAAGGAAGGGCCTCTGTCTTGCATTACCTTTTACTCCCACTATGTCTTGTGAACAAATTGTTTCCCCAACCATCTGTGGATGGTTGAATTAAATAAATATTGTGTCCTTACTACCTACGAGATACAATTGTCCCCGGGTATCCATGGAGGATTGGTTTCAGGACCCCCTGCAGAAAACAAAATTTGCAGATGCTCAAGTCCCTGATATAAAGTGGTATAGTATTTGCATATAGCCTATGCACACCCTCCAGTACACTTTAAATTATCTCTAGATTACTTATAATGCATAATATAATAAAAGTGCTATGTCAATAATCGTTGTATTGTTTAAGGAATAATAAAAAGAAGAAAACAAGTCTGTACATGTTCTGTTCAGACATAATCATCCTTTTGTTTCCAAATATTTTCAACCTATGTTTGGGTGAATCCATGGGTGCAGAACCCACAGATACAGAGGCGCTGCTGTACTGTACTACTTGCTGAGAATATAAAGATAAATGTGCTTTGCCTTCTGATCTCAAAGAATTATCAGCCTAGTTGAAAAGAAATAAATTATAGACATCAAATATTTACTCTTAAAGTAAAAATCATCCAAAAGTATGGAGAATATTGGAAAATGAAAGTTTTGTACTAAAAAAGATTCTTTAAGTAAAAATTAAAATTTTAATATCCATTTAAATTTGTTAATCTGAGAGATCCTTCTCCATATTGGTGTCAGTCTTAAACTTATAATTTGAAGAGCTAAGATCTTCAGATTTCAGGCTTAACTGAATTTTTTCCTCTAAGTATTGCATTACTTAAATTCTTTCCTCATATTTATGAATTTTATGAATCACATAATTTAACAATAAAGACTACGAAGAAGAATTGATATTTCCAAAGTCCCAAAGCTGGCGTGGAACACAGCCAGATTAACAACTATACTAGCACTATGGGTTCTCCAATCTAGAAATTTGGAGAGAATAGCACTGTAGCTCATTCTTTATCATTTGTTTTATTGGACTATTATGTTCTTTCTTCTGTTTCAAGATGAAACTCAGAGGAAGCTCAATTACAGAATCTCATAACATTATTTGTATATACAATTCCAGCCCTGCCCTACATTTAATTTTACCTCTGAAAGGACTAATCTAAGCTCTACAAGTCTGTTTTAGGGCTGGAATAAGACCTGGGAGCAAAAGACAGGAAGTGAGATTATCTAGTTTAAGCAATAATAAAGCTACTTTTTAAAGAACTGTTTTCTACGAAGTTTTATTATGTAAGTTCTGCCCAAAAGTGTGCAGGAAAAAAAAAAGGAACTAGCTGACAGTGTCCTATGACAGCACAGTTTATATCTCTGCTTCAGAATTTTAACGGAAGCTTTTCAACAGTCCTGGCTAAATCACCAGATGGGTTTGAACGAATGTCATTACAAAGTCCTTATGTGAGTTGGCAAATAGAAGCAAACAAAAGCTTTGTGCTTTATTCGGACCAACCCACGCTGAGGAGTCCAAAGTCTGATTTTTTAAAAATATTTTTGTCTACTAAATATTTCTTGATTGAACTCTGTAACTTTCTTCCCCACCCTTGTCTCTCTCTAAGGAAGAAAGACAAGATATTTAAGCTCAGACTTCATAAGAACAAGACTTTTCAAATGAGCACGAATTTCAAAAGGCACTTCGTAAAATAGAGGCCAGATCAGAGAATGGCAAATAACAGTATTTTGATGAAGACTGAAACCTCTGAGTATTTAAACTATGCATAAATAGACTGTGTGTTTGTGTGCGTATACATATAGATATATATTTTTTTCTTTTGTATACTCTTTTCTCTCATATGATATTTGTGACATAAAACAGATGGTGGTTCTGTCCTGAGAAAAAAGAGAAATCAATGTGACTACTTACCAGTGCTGTTGGAAGGTTCTGTCTTTTGGATTGAAGCAGTTTCCCACCTGAAACTGAGTTTTACAGAAAGCAAGGCACAACCATTTCCAAGAAGAATTCTTTTAAGCTATATCTGTATAGGGCAGGCCACCTGGGTTGTAGAACGGTCCATCTGTTCATGTTAGCAGTCTCTGTAAGAGGCAGGGATGGCTACTGCTAAATTGAATGTTCCACATACCTCCATGATCACTGAGAAGGGAAGCACCAAATGGCTCACCCATGCTGTGGCCCATTCATGTGAGAACATTGATGCCACAGTGAAGAGCAAACATGGCAGATGTACTCAACAGGGAAGAACAAGCAGCATATTTGCGAACTGTGCTTCTGGTCATACTTGACTTGTGAAGGGTTGGGGTAAACAAGTACACAGAGTGTTGACTGAGTTAGGGGTGGGGAGGCAGAGAAACACACTAGTCTGAAACAATATTAACAGATTAATTATATTTTACTATATATTCAGTAATTTAGTTATAACATTTGCTGTATGGCCTTATTGCCTCAGTTTATATAGAAATTCTAAATTCCATCTTGGTTAGGAGATGAGGGTTCTTTTCTTTTCATGTCTTCATTTTTCAAAACAAAACATTTCATTCTGCCACCCTCCGTTAAAGGGAATTCACAGGCATCTAAGACCAGTGCATGGTAGTATTGTCTGTGGGAAATGGAGGAAGCATCCCATATTGGAGGATAGCTCAGGAGCCCTGCTTTCCTTCCATGTTTTTCCCTTATCCTTCTGACAAAAGGTTATTTTCACATTTCCCTCATGAAGGAGTCAGATCACTCAGAGACATTCATCTTGTCTTCCCCTTCTCTCAGGCTCATTGTTATGTAGCCTTTGAGATAGAAAAACTTACTTGGCAACCTTACATTCATTTCAATTCTTTTTATTTAGACCTCAGGGCAAATGTTTCTTGAGTATTTGTTTCTGCCTTTGGTTATGCTTAAAAGGAAAAATGCCCTACAGACTACCACTGGCAGAGCAGAAAGGCAGGGAAATACATAAAACACCCACAAATTTTTCCATCAAGAAATAATCCTAAATTTTCAAATACATGATGACATTTTCCTCAAAATAATCCACTAGGTAGATAGTACTAGCCTTTCTGCACAGATGAGAAAACTGGGACTCAGAGAGGTACTAATTTATCTACTTTTGTTCAGCTGAAAACTGAGAAAGGTGACCTCTCCTACAGGCAAAGTTTGACAAAGATTCTCTCTCTCCTTGACCAAACTCCAGCTAGACTTCCTTGAGCCCTCTTCTCAACTAAGCCTCAACCTTGGCCTCCAAAGACTTGAATAAACCCTAACACAGTTTCTAACAGCCCAAGACCACCTCCCTAATATGACCTTAGTAATCACCCTTAAATTGCCTGCTAAGAAAACTCAAGGCTGCCAAAAATTTTTACTGTTTGTTCCAGCCAACACTCGAGGATGCAGACTGCGGCCTCTGTGTTCCATTCTTTGTGAAACGATGAATCCTGTCCTTGATTATTGCCAGCTAGTAGATATTGCTTGTCTAATGGAATTTACTCTGATCGATCCTGTGTCATTTTTCACTTCCCTAACTCTGCTAAGCACCTACTTGCCCCACTTTCTACTCCTTAATTTTCCTTTTAAAATATGCATTTACTTCTGTACAAGTCAAAGTTGAGTTCAGTTCATGCTGGACTCATTTCCCTACTGCAATAGTTATTACTGATTAAAATCTGTTCTTACTAGTGTTCAGCTTCGTTTATCTTTGACAAGCTGTAAGTTGACATGAGTGCACATTAAAATTATAAAATCTTTCCACTTTTTGTTGCCTGTTAGAGTTTTAATAGGGTTATAATCCCTTAAAGTAAGATACTTTCACTGTTTGTAAGCTTCCTGAAAGCAAAGATCAAATTCCTTCTACTCACTATTGTAATCACCACACTTAACACACTGCCTGGCACATAAATGTTCAGTAAATATCTGTTTATTGGGAAGGGTAAGGCACACAGATAGAATCATAATTCATATGCTGTCCAATATTTCTTTTCTTAGGCAGACAAAAGCCAATGATCTCCTTAGCCTTAAGTTATAGGGTCAGATGGATTAACTTACACATATGTGGAGATTTCAGCGTTTCCTGAGTTGTATCCTATATTAGCTACTTGTAGTGTTACTTCTGTATGCAATACCCTGATAAATAATGGGAGTATGTAAAGGAAAATATTCATTTATTTAGCTATTTGTGTGCAAGCAGAACCTACTTAACTTTGCAGAGTGAGCAAAACAAAAGAGTCCACAGTCTCTCCTTTACTCTTCTCTCTCTGTCATCAAGAGGTATGTTTCTTCCCTTTGTGTATTTTATATACTTTCATAAAAATATTCTTACAAAACATTTTACTCATGCAGAGGCAATGGAAAGCTCTATAAAACCGTTGCCTCCTATTATTGAAAAGGGAGGCAGTTCTTGCGAGAACAAATTTTTGAAATGAGCCTGAGAAAGGTTTGATTTAGAAAAAAAGAAAATGGCAATCACGGCTTATCCAGAAAGGAAAGAAAAACGCTGTGCTTCAGTTCAAAGCATCTTAGAATACAGTATGCTGACTGTTTCGTTGAAGGGAAAATACAGAAGACTCAAAACCCAGTTACCTTTCTAGCACCTTCTCATTAGTTTTATTGTCTTTATTTGATCTGCCAGGTTTGTAGCACTTTCACATGTGCATTTCTCATTGCTTTTCAGAAAGTGTTGTCATGCCTGTAGAGTTCCAGAGGCAGAGATGGAACATGTTGCCAAGAAAAAATGATGTTTACCGACAACATTCCAGATAGATGTCAGTTTATAAACATTAAAAAGTATGAATTTTATAGACATAGTCATCTATCAGTCTTACATATATATTTCTGACATACATGTATTTTAAGTTAGAAAGAAAATTCATGTACACATTGTGTAACTTAAGGGTAGTGTGTGTGTGTGTGTGTGTGTGCATGTGTGTGTACATATATATAATGTTATTCATTCCATCGTACTGGCTCAGCCCAATAGAGAAAAGACAAAAGGGTTTATGTTTATCTTTATAAATTGATTTTTCTATTTTCCAAGCTTGATCTGGGCCAGAGGTAAAGAGGTTAATACTCTGCAAAAATGGAAATAACCTTTTCTCTTTCTTTGTGATAATGAAAGCATACAGTACACGTAACAGCTAGTTTCAAAAAATGCTGAGTCCTTGCTTATTTTCTGCTTCAGTAATCTTTATTGAACAGCAGTCCTGTTCTACATGAATATTTGTTTTATTGGGGGGCGGGTCCCTACAATTCTTTGTCTAAAATTCATTGTGTACCAGTCTCATCTAGACTTCCCTACAGCTGTTTATGAGAGTAAGCTGGCTCAAGGGATTAGGGGCTGCAAAGGAACATTAAACATAATGCTAATATTTAGAGTTTTTCTGTGTTGTAAAATAAATATTCTAGGGCCGATTTCCTCAAAGAGTCTCTTCCTAGATGACAGAATTCTATCTAGCACAAGCTTGTGAAATGATGGCCTCAAATTCATGAATAATATATTAAGACAAAGCCTAAGAGAAAAATCCCGAAAGTCCTGAGTGTTGTATCATAAGTAGGCTTATAGGGTGTATCTGTTAAAACAGCAAGGACATGTGTGCCCATCCCATTTCTGTCTATAAACTGCTATCAGGCTAAATATGTGCTAATAAAAATGACCAGTATTAGATGCCAAACATAGGAAACAGCATATTTTTCCCACCAAGTCCCACTGAAATCCTCATATCTGAGTCTTTAATGGTGCTATGAAAGGAAAAATGGCAAAGTTACATATAATCATTCAGTTTATCATTTTTTTGCACTTTTGCAAGCTACCTTGGATCATTTCCAAACCTGTGCAAGGACAGTAGTGAATCAAAGGAGAAAATTTAAAAATGAGAGGAGAAGATCTAAATCCAAATGACATTAGCTAACAAAAATCTTTTTGTGTCTTTGGCAAAGATTCCAGAAGCACAGTTGAATCTAATTTTTTTGAGAAGGAACTCTGATATGGGGGAACACAATTTCTCTGAAGGCAAAGATTCTACCAGAAACAAACTATGGCTGAAAAAAAAAAAAAGAGAGAGGGAGAGAGAGAACAAGAAAAAAAAGACCACCATCTCTTGCAGAAATCTCTGTCCCTAAAAACAAAAGATCTTCACCACCACCTGTGGCAGACTGCCACGGTTACTTGAGACCTTCACTACAAGAGTTACTATTTGAGATCATCACTATGACAGTTACTACTCTTACTACTTGAGACGACATTACGACAGTTATTATTGTTACTACTTGAGACGACATTACGACAGTTATTGTCACTACTTGAGACCGTCACTAGGTCACTACGCGACTCAACAAAGGGACGAACATAGAAATGAAAACTTAAGACAAAAGAAACTGTTTTAAAGGAAGGGGAACTGGGAAAGAAGAAGAGAGCTCCCTGCTTCTAGTGATCAAAAGCAGCCCCTGAGCTTCCGCAGCCCTTCCTATTTATTGGGTGGCAAGAGCAGGGAGGAGGAGGTAATGATTGGGCAGCTGCTTAATTGATAACAGGTTCATATTCTTACTAAAAGGCTTCAGATGTACCTAATCACAAGAAACACTACACTTGGGATGTGACTGCCCTCAGCATTCCCTCTGGGTGGCAGATTCAGTTTGTCAGTTTGCCAACATTCTGCACTCATGACAAACACTTTGCTGTTTATTCATACAGCCTCCAGTGGTATACCCTGGTGGTTCTGACTCATATCCATGTGGCCTGAAAGGCCATGTACTCTGACACTTTCTGAAAAAGTGTCACTAAAATCCTGACACTCCTTTTCCTAATCACTGATTAAGAAACTGCAATTGATTCAAATATGAAATTATGATTTCACAAGTCTTTCTATTAGCCTGGGAACAGATGTACTGCTATATTGCCAGAATTAGAGTGGTTTGGCTTTGCTCCAAACTGTGCCTTGCACACATACCAGTTTTGTTAGAGAAAAGCTTTGTGTACAAAGAATAATTAGACAAATTCTTTAGGTTATAAATCTTTTCGTCCTTCTCTATTTAAAAAAAACCCTTGCAACAAATAATATTTTTAAAATATTTATGTGCTTTTTAATCTTTATATTTCCTTATACATATTTTCTTCTTTATTGCCCCAACGCATGGGTCTACTTCAAGGCCAGGGGTTAGGGAAGTGCCAGGAGGGTACTACAGCAATTAGAGCATGACTACAGTTAAGATTCTTTTTTTCCATCTCAATTAAAATTTTAAAGTCTCCAGAAAGTCAACCGTGAAAACTAGAGTTTGTCTATAAAAATAGTTTGTGTTCATTTTCTTATCATCTTTCTTTTATTTAAAATATAAAGTGGTAACCCTTGTCAACTTGACCGAACAGCTTTACAAAGTGGAATTCTTTTCCAAACAGGAAGAAAACTGAGGATAAGCTATTTCCAGTCCTGACAGATTGTGGAGAAAAAAAGACAAAGTTAAGAAAAAGAGGAGATGAAAAACATGTTCAAACTTTGCCTTTCCAAGTTCAAGCCCTCAAGCAGGAAAATGTGTAAGATGGGTGAAAAGGAATCCTCTTGGTAGACAGAACTCTATTTTGCTTTGTGTTTCAACTCAAGGAAGAGACTGCTGGGAAGGGTATCCCTATAACCTCACAAAGTAATTCCAAATAATCAAACAAAGACCAAGTAATAGCATAATCAGATGGACAGGAAACCTAGTTAGCATTCAAGAATTACCATTAGCCATGATGTCCAAAGTGAGGAACAAGTTCATGAATACCTCTTAAGAGTCAGGGAGTGTGGTAGGCAGCTTCTAAGGTGGCCCAAATGATCTTTACCTCCTGGTATTCGCAGGCTTGTGAAATCTCCTTTTGATTAACTTGCTTTTAACCAACAGAATGGGATAACCTGGAGGAGATATCACTTTTGTTTTTAGGTTTCCAATATTATGACTTCTGTCTTGCTAACAGATTCACTATTGCTTTCTCAGCTGGCATGCTTTAATGAAGCAAACTGCCATGTTGGAGAGGTCTACATGGCAGAAAGCTAAGGAAAGCTGTGTTAGTCTTCTCAGGCTGCCATAACAGAATACCACAGACTGGGTAGATTAAATAACAGAAATTTATTTTCTTACAGGTCTGGAAACCAGAAGTCCAAGATTAAGGTGTCTGTAGAGTTGATTTCTAGTGAAGCCTCTCTCCTTGGGTTGCAGATGGGCATATGGCCTTTGCCCTTATATAGCCTCTCATTGGTGTGCACATGGAGAGAAATATACCTCTGGTCTTCCCCTCCTTTTAAGAACTCCAGTCCTATTTGATTAGATTTCTACTTTTATTATCTCATTTAACCTTAATTACTTCCTTAAAGGCCCTATTTCAAATACAGCTACCTTGAGGGTTAAGCCTTCAACATATAAATGTAAAGGGACACAATTCAGTTCATAACAGTAGCTTCTCACCAACAGCTAATGAGGATCTGAGGCCCTCAGTCCATTAGCTAATTAAGAACTTAATGCTGCCAACAAGCAATGAGTAAGCCTGGAAACAGATTCTTTCCCAGTTGAGTCTTCAGATGAGACTGCAGACCCTGAGCCAATGCCTTGATTTTGGGATTCTAAAAAATTATAAAGCCAAGGACACAAATAAGCCAGGCCAAGATTCTCAGAGAACAGAATCTGTGAAATGATAAATGTGTGTTATTTTAAGGTGTGCAGTTTTGTGGTAAGTTGTTAGACAATAATAAAAAACTAATACACAGCAGTAGATTTGCTTAGAGCCAGAGGGTCATCCATGGAGTCCAGGAATCAGGTAAGCATCTTGTTTAGTAACGAAAAGAGTGATTTTGCTGAAGCAAACCTTCTGTCTCTTTTCAGTATGTTAGAGAAGCAGAGAAGTTTTAGTGTGGTTAAGAACATGGGTCCTAAAATCAGACAAATCTGAGTTCTAATTCCTCTGGCACTTAATAGCAGTGCATCTATGGACAAGCTACTTTATAGCAAAAGTGAATGCAGAATAAGGAATTCAAAGCAAAGTAGTATAATATTTAAAATGATTACAATAACTATGCTGAACAATAAGTGAAATAAAGGTGAATTATTTGGCACATAAGATGTATTTAATTAACATTAGCTTTTATTGTTAGCCTGCAAGTAGGAAAAGGGAGTAAGCCTGGGTTTTACCACTTATGGAGTTCCTGATATGTGCTATATGTATAATATGCTATATATAAACTCCATATGATCTTGCATAGTCTATGTATGATATATATATATATATATATATTTGATCTTGCACCCTCTTTCAGAATTATCCTAAATAGTTACTATTATCTTTATTTTTGCAACAGAAATCTCAGCAATTGTAAATGACAATGGCTAGAGTTATATAGATTCCATGGGAATTTGAATGTAGACCCATGGGTTCTAAGAACCCTGACCCTTTTTGTTGCATCATGTCTCCAAAATTATGACAAAACCTTGACAAAAATCTATGATGATTACTTAGTATACTGCAAAGTTGAGTGCCATCCTCTCGCCAAGCAGAAAATTCAGTGACAACAAAATATTCATTAGTTCAAGAGGTTTTCAAATTGGATTGAATCCCTTTTTTTATCATTTCTGCTAAGGTCATGGCCACATCCGAAAGAGATTATCATTTGTTAATTCAAAATGACTTTATTCAATTTATTCGATTCACTTCACAAAAGAGAGAAGTAGGTTTTTTTTCCCACTACTTATGAACAAAATAGGGTCATCACCACTTGCATCGCGTTGATTTGATTTTTGTTCACATCTTTCTAACATTCTCCATTAGTTGCAACTGGATTATTATAGCTTTCTGAAATTGATCAAGTTTACATTGGGAAAGATGCCTTTTGAGGGAGAAATCAGAAACATGAAAGGATTTTTCCAGCACTTTGGGAGGCTGAGGCAGGGGGATCACCTGAGGTCAGGAGTTTAAGACTAGCCTGGCCAACATGGCGAAACCCCATCTCTACTGAAAATACAAAAATTAGATGAGCCTGGTGGAACGCACCTGTAATCCCAGCTACTTGGGGGCTGAGGAAAGAGAATAGTTTGAACCTGGGAGGCAGAGGTTGCAGAGCCAAGATGGTGCCACTGCACTCCAGCCTGGGTGACAGAGTGAGACACTGTCTCAGAAAAAAAAAAAAAAAAAAAAGGATTATTTTTCTTTCATATTAATAAGACAGATGTGACTAAATTGACATGATAAACTTCTAGTTCCTTGCCTTCTTATGGAACAAATCACGCTGCTGTGTGTATATATTTCTTGTGATTTCTCAATATGTTCTCTAAATGTTGCATCTAGAAAATACCATGGTCAGGTTTCATAAGAGTATCAGTGAACTGTCAGGCCCGTCCCACAAAGAATGACAAGAAGACAAAAAAATGAGACCAGCGATAAAAACAATATATAAATAATGTCCGAGTCAAATGGGTTGAATACACAGAAGCTAGGAGCAAATATAGGAAATTATAAACCATCCGAGTCAAGACATTTTCAGATCCTGTGTTTCCATGAACTGCAGAAAATTGCCTGTTAAAATGATACCGAGAGAGAGAGAGAGAGAAGGAGACAGGGAGAGAGGAAAAAAATTTTGAAGTGTGCTTTATTTCTCCTAGTCACTTGCTATACACTCCAAAATCCAGTAAATATATCCAAGGACGTATTGACCATGAATTTAGCCTTTATATTCCTTGGGGAAAGACAAGGATATTTGACACAAAATGCTCAGTTATGATGAACACAAAGCAAAGTGGCTTCAGCAATTCTCTGGTGCTCTGCTGGTTTCCTTCAATCTTTACAGGCTATTGGGCTGTTGTTGTGATATTTTTTTTCACCCTACATCTTTTCTCTTTTCTTGTTCTTTATTGAGTTTAATTACAGTTACTGTTCATGGGCTGTTGAGCTTAAAAATCATTTGCTGCCTTGTATATTTACCCTGCACTTGATTCATTCACAGCTGTTCATCAGTGTCATACTATTCAGACTGGGGAGTGAAATTGCTTATCTTTATGGAGCAAAAGACGCATTTTCATTTACTCAAGGTCTATAAAGAAAGAATAATGGAACGATTATAATGGTAATTCTTTAGTTCAATTTATTTAAGTTTTCTTTTATGTGCCAATACCGTGGTTTATTTTTGATGATCCTATTAACTATGGTCACTAATTCCTGGAGATCGCTGAATGAATAAAGCTGCCTGCACCTGTTCTAGAAAAACTAGGTCAAAGTCTATTGGCCACAGATGAAAGCATATTGGCATCTTTACCTCAATACTGATACCTATGAACTGGCTTTACCTTGTAATCGTAATTTGAGTGACATAAAATAAATTTTCTCTGCATAAAAGTTTTGCTGGAGTGCCTGGCAGTTTTACATTTTAAGTCTCTTCTTTGAGACTTACATTAAAGTGATTTTTTAATATGCAAGATGTTTTCTGGGAGAAGCAACACATTAGCCATCATCAGCATATGGAATTTGTTTATAGATGACAGAGTTGCAAGTAAACTTCATTTCAGGAAGAAGCATTGGAACTCTCTCAATGGGGCCAGCCCCTTCATTGAAGTCCCCAGAGAACTCTTCACAAAGTCTGGTATGCTGACTTCCTCTTTTTACCATTAAGATCACCAACTAACCCACACCTAAAATATATAGTTTGAAGGTTGTTGAAAACCATACATAAAGTAAGTGAAAAAATATTTGAGCAATGCCATAAAATAGAAAGTCACCTACTGTAACTCTCCTTCATTAAAAGGCAAAGAGTCATCAGACTTAGAGGTTTTAAATGAATTGATTGCATAACCAAAGTTACATGGCTTATTAAAAAGTTCAAGAAAGAGAATATCCATTGAAGCAAGCTACCACTGAATCTGGCATTTTCCCTGGAGGCATGTGCCAATCTAAAGTCACTTATATACTAGGAGTCAAAGTCAAATTTGGGGGTCCTGAATATAATGGAAGTTTAAATCAAATACACCCACATAAATACATAAAACTACGACTCCCAAAAAGTGATAACCTCAGCATCTTCGGGGTGAGGCAGACTGTTTTGAAGAAAGAGAAAGAAGTGGGAATACTTGCTTACTTTAGCTTTTGGCCAAAAGAAAAGAAAAGTTTTCTTGAAAATTTCTAGCTACATGCTGGTGAAAGGCCAGTATGCATACAACTTGGGTTCCTCAGGCTACCCAAAGAAGGAAGTAAATTTAAATTGGAGCAATTCTCAGTGGTAGTGCCTCTAGGAACCCGGCAGAAATAAAGGATAACTTTCTCTGGAGGACCATACTTTGACCAGGCCTCAAAATAATTATACTGATAACATGAAGAAAAAATCTTGCAATGAAAAATTAATACCCAAATAAATGAATTAGACCACACAAACTAAAGACACAAAATTATCAGATATAAAACAGTAAATATGTTTATATATTATTTTAAAAAGAAACATTATAAAAAGGAATTTAAAGACATAAAAGCAACCAAACACAAGTACTTTAATTTGAAAAAGAAACAAGCAGATTTCTTAAAAGAGTGCAAAAATTCAATGAATTGGATAAAGAGTAAATTAAACACAAATTAACAGGTTACTAGTGCACTGAAAGATAGAAATAAACATGTTAAAAGAACATTACAGAAAGCAAAATGATGGAAACAAGACAAGCTGGGAGATAAGGAGGATAGAGTGGTTAAGTGTGCCATATGTCTAAATTTATAGAGACACAAGAAAGGGAAAATATTTGAAGAGATGAATGAAGAGAGATTTTTCTTAATGGATGAAAGTCACAAATATTCAGATTAAGAAACCACAGAGACTGTCAAGCAGTATAAATTTAAAAAAAATCCACAAGTATTTACACCATAAGAGAACTACAGAATCCTAAGGAAATAAAATACATTAAATGCAGGCAAAAAGATAGAACATTAAACAAATAACTGGCAATTTGGCCACAGACAAAGTACTAGATGTTAAAAAAAAACAGCAGAATAATATCCTCAAAGTAAAATCTAGAGCTATGTACCCTTCAATATATATTTTTTGAGAAAAAAGATAAAATGAAGACAGTTTAAAACAGAGATGAAAATCATCAAGTAGGCTTTTCACAGATAGATCCTTACTTAAAGAAATGATAAAGGATGTACCTCAGAGAGAGAATCACCCCAAAGGTCCATCTTTTGTATGTGAAATGTGCACGTTAATACCTTTTTTTAACTTCTATTTTAGGTTAAGGATACACGAGCAAGTTTGTTATGTAGATAAATTGTACGTCACAAGGGTTTGGTGTACAGATTATTTCATCACCCAGGTAATAAATATAGTACCTGATAAGTTGCAGATAAAAGGGAACGCTTATACACTATTGGTGGGAATGTAAATTAGTTCAGCCACTGTGGAAAGCAGTTTGCCGATTTCTCAGAGAACTCAAAGCAGAATTACCATTCAATCCAGCAATCCCATTATTGGGTATACATCGAAAAGTGTATAAATCATTCTACCAAAAAGACACATGCATGCATATGTTTATCGCAACACTATTCATAATAGCAGAGACACGGAAACATCCTAAATGTCCATTAACGATAGACCGGATAAAGAAAATGTGGTACATATACACCATGGAATACTATGCAGTCATAAAAAATCAGATCATATCCTTTGCAGGAACATAGATAGAGCTGGAGGTCATTATCCTTCGCAAACTCACACAGGAACAGAAAACCAAATACCACATGTTCTCATTTGTAAGTGGGACCTAAACAATGAGTACATATGGACACAAAGAAGGGAACAACACACACAGGGCCTACTTGAGGGCAGAGGAAGAGAAGAGGGTAATGATTTAAAAAAACTGCGTGTTAAAATTTCTACCATGACCACTAATGTATAAACTGTATAGAAAAGATATTAAATAATAATTATGACTACTGTTACAACACAACTCATTCAATCTTAAAATACAAGAGAACAAAAAGCAGAATAAATGAAAAGCAAACAATAGTTTAAATTTTTTTTAAATTTGTAATCAAAATAAAAACAAAATGATCTAATATCTCCAGTTAAAATACAAATATTTTCAGTCTGTGATTTTAAAAAATCATCTATAGTTTAGAACCCAGAAAGGTTCTAAAACCCCTACGAACCAAGATTGATATTAAAATAACAAAAGAAACATGCTGAGCTAATAATAAGAAAATGTCTTATTTTTGCCCAACTGCCATAAAAGAAAATAGAAATGAAAACAAAAATTACTAGAAGTAAAGAAGACATACATTAATAAGAGGTTTAATTGTTTGGTAAAAAAGTATTCTATATATGTATGAGCATAATAATGTAGTCAAAATACATGAAGAAATAACTGGCACAAACACAAGAAAAAGTTAAATAACAAAATGAACAAGGTTGACATTAATAATATACACAACAGAAGGTTTAACCATTAATGCATCATTGATTAAAATAAGTCATATTTCATACATATACCTTACCACAAAGTAAATCTTAAATTAAAACAAAAGATATCATAATGACTGTATTCTCCGACTGCAAAGTAAAACATTCTGAATAAAGTTAACAAAGTTGATTCTTAAGGCCTGTACATTTGTAAATTAAAAACAAAACTTTTAAATAATAGAATCTAATGTCAAAGAATAAATAGCTTTATAAATAAAAATATTTGGCACTAAAGCATAGTAAAAATACTAAATATTAAACTTGTAAGAGATTACAGAAACTAACTCAAGATATAATACAGAACCTAAATTAGTCTTGTAATCATAAAATAATTGAATCTTCAGTACAAAACTATCCCAAATGAGACTTCCAGACTCACATGGTTTTAGAGATAAACTCAATGAAACATTTGAGGAACAGAAAATTTCTTTCTTCAAGGCAGAAAGAGAAAGTAGAAATATTCTCCAACTCACTTTATAAGGTGAACATAACACACACCAAAACAAGAAAATAAAATTGCAAGAAAGGAAAATTAGAACAATCTCCTTCATGGGCCTAAAAATAAACATCCTCAATTCAATAATAAAGAATACGTTAATACATACATATATTTAAATTGAATTATATGGCAATGAAAATAAATGAAACATAACTACTGTATGGGTGAATTTCAGAAATATAACAGTGAAGAAAAAAAGAACAAAGAAATACATTTAATGTTTTTATTCCTATAAAGGCCAAAGATAAAATACTAAAGAATATATTGCTTAAGATTCATGCTTAAATATTTAAAACTTAAAGTATAGCAAGAGAACAATAAATATTAAATTCAGGTCAGTGGTTATATTTAAGGAGGGAAGAAGTGAATTATAATCTGGGAGAGGCCCACAATGTGTTGAAAGATGTTGCTAATATTCTATTTTTTCAGCAAAGTAGTTGATACATTGGATTTTGCTTTATTATGTGCCTATATATTATTCATAATCTTATGTATTATATATATCACAATAAAATATTTCTAATAGAGGGTATTATGCCAATAGCAACATTAAAAGACAATAAGAAACCTGACAACTTAAAGGTCAGAGTTCATGTTCTTAGTTATCATGGCAGATTAGCTACTTCAATACTTTATATGTCAAGTGAGGAAGTAGTGGGGAGTCAACAGGATTTGGGAGGTAGAGTCATATTGCAAATAAACTCTAAATTTCAGTTGATAGGGTGGATGACTCGATATGGTAGGTGAAATTCTAGTACAGTAGTATTCATGGAATTTGGAAGCTGAGATACTTTGGACTCCGCTTTTATTTACTCATGTAATAAATATTTACTGATAACTAATCTAGACACTGAAGAAAAAGCGGAAAGGCACATTCCCTGGTCTCAATAACTTTAAAATCTATTAGAGGAGATATATCAAATGAGCAGAAAATTATAATATAGCATACAGTGAATAATCACAGGGTTCACATAGAGGAAATATTAAGTCATCGAGATTAGAAGGATAACACAAGAGCTGAGAACAGAAGACCAGAAATTAATCAGGCAAAGAGTGGCGAGAAAGCAAAGGAGAAAGAGGGCAGAGTGTTCTAGGCACAGGAAGGAGTATGCACAATGGAACAGATATCAAATGTTTGGAACATTTTAAGACATTCGGGGTGACTGTATTTTAGGAAAGAAAGAAGCAAAAGAATAGACTATGGAAAATAAAAAAGAGACAGAAAACGAAGGGATTGCAATCAGTGTTAGTGAACTTAAAGGTGCTGGGGATCCACTGAAAGATTTTAAGCAGGGCAATGACATATTCTAAAATTGTATTTAAGGAAGATCACTGCAGTGTGAATATTTTGAGTTTGGGCAAGTCTGGAGCATAATAAGTAGGATGCTGTTCTACTTATTAGAATCTAGGTGAGATATGGTATTTTAGGGAGAAGGGGAGAAATGGAAGAATTCAAGACATATTTAGGAAGTGCAAAATCAAAAGAATACAAAATAATTGGATGTTCAAGGTAAGAGGAGGAACGGCTTATATAAGACTTTGAGATTTGGGTTCTGGGGAACTGTGTAGAGCATGGAGCCACTCAGCTCTGGAACTGAGACTATGCAAAATAAAGACAAGATGATGTGTTTTGTTTTAGATAAGTGGAGTTTGAGATGTCTGAGGACTGACCAAGTTAACCTAATTGTAAGCCAGTATTAAGGTCAGAAAATGAATTTGATCTAGAGATAATGATTTAGGAAATATCAGTCTCCTTCAGATAACTGAAGATAAATCATAGGATTTTTGGAACTTACTTTCTAATCAGGAGAACTGTGTAGCTATAGAAGAGGGAGATACTGAGATTCATAAAGAAATCCAAAATTTTTAAAGTAGGCAAAAACAAATAGATGTTCCTATATAGGAAGTCAAGAGTTGGGGAAAAAATGAGAGGAAAAGTAGGAGCTTGTAGGTATAGAAGTCATAAGCTCGGGTGAGAATGAACAATAGGAATGCTATAAAGAAGTTTGGTTAAGATCAAGAATGGCAGCTGCTGACCAAAATTGTCGAGAGAGGTTTAAAGACTGATAAAAACTACAAGATCAAGAATAATGACAGAAGGAATGAAGAGAGAATATTTAAACAACAACAAAAGAATATACAGAATCTGGTAGATCAGTTTGTCACATAAGGTACAAAAACAAAACAGCAGAAAAAACTAGGAAAAATATTGCCTCATAGAGTCGGAATCTGAGAGAATGAGAAGACGATAGAAAGGTACATGCTTATTATCTTCTTTTTAAAATTACTATTACATGGGTCCTATAGGTTATGACCATTGAAAGATAATCAGTAAATTTACTTCAATATACTTTAATGCTTCAGGTCTGAGACACAATCTAGGAACTGCTGTATCAACCTTTATATATATACATATATATATACATATATATATACACACATATATATACACATATATATACATACACATATATATACACATATATATACTTACACATATATATATATATACACATATATATATATTTTTTACACTTTTTCCACAATTTGGGGGGCATTTTTTCACTTTCCTTGTCTTATCAAGAACTTCTCTCTCTACTATTGAGAAAAATCTAAGAAAACTTGAATTCATAATTAAAAATAAGTTAGATCTCACTTGTGAAATCATTGAGACACAGTGATTTTATTGGCTTCGAGGAAAGAATCAACCTAGTTTAATTTCCGTGTAACTCCAGCTAACAATTAGACCGCAGTCAAAGATGACTGAGAATAGAAATAACCTGTTGACTTCTACAACAAATGTGCATACGTTGTTGCAAATGTGCATACGTTGCTGAGCTAACTTATGGCATAGTGATTTAGTGCAACATGTTCTTTCCAAATGGCTCACAATCAGCATTCGTTATAGATAATTAAAAAGGACACATGGATTTCCGATCGTACTTTGATCGTGTACAAATGATTTCTCCCAATTAAAGATTCATTGCACACTTTAAGTCATAATTCCTCGAGTTTATACATAATGTAGAAAACTCTTTACCATGGACCACTTGCCAGCAGCAATCTCTTTTATATGATATTAGCATAGGCAATTCCTCCCTTGTGGTATGTTTCAGCATATCCTGTTAATTTACTAGTAGGTAATATTCTCATTTTAGCCATCTCCTGTGATAACATTAATTAGCATCCAGGAACAGGCCCTTGTAATCTGTATTATTGGACTCAGGTTTTTGCTGTTTTATTAGTATTTTTGACCTTCCTTTCACAACAGAACTGCTCAATAAAAGGAAAGCAGCCTTATCTTCTCAGACCTACTGCCCTCATGATATCTATTCTGAGCACAGCCAGTATACCAAAGAGATCAACAAACCATTCCATTTTACCTCCTTCTCTATGTGACTGCTGGGCATCCTTTAAAGTATATTGTTCTTCATTCCCAGCTGGCTGAATTTTACTGTTCACAAAATCTCTTTGAATTTACCTTGTGCTTGAAACCATGTGCTTGCCAAGTCTTGTAGGTCATTTTGCATTTCTCTAAAGGGAAAAAAGGAGAAGGAGATTCTCCTACCACTATATGCTTAGGAAAGGATTTGTCTCAAAAAACTGGCAAAGTCCTCAGGATAAAGGGAAAAATGTGAAGGCAAATAAAATGTATCAATAGATTCAAGCTAACATGGATATTGATAATGGAATCATGAAAAATAGTTGAAGAGTGTCGTAATACCCATCTTGTCCAAATGCTCCTAAATACGACAATCACTTCTCTAAAGCCAAACTTCATGATTATACAACTCTTTTTAAATGTCTCAAAAGAGTGTCTTGCCACTAATTGTCTCATTAGGATTTTGAACAGCTGCTCTTCTCCTTTGCCTGCTCAGATGGAGTCCCGGAGGTTAAATATATACACACTTAGTGTGCTGTCCTTCCCTGTCCAACTGTAACCAAGACAGCCAACATCCTCTGAGCATTACCCCAAATCAGCAAGTAACATCTGAGCTTAGTTGCACTATGAGCTTAGTATAGGATGGTCCTGGTATGAGCCCTCACCAACTGGATACTTTCTGAAGTTCAGGCTTCCACCAATCTCTGACACACCTTCTCAGAACCATGACTGGGCTTATCCTTCATTACTCAAAGAGAGCTTTCATCTTACACAAGGGCTGAGCCCTTCCCTAAATTCAGGCTCACCCACACAGAATTCTCAAACTTCAGCTTTTGATAGATACTTGACTCTGGAAGGCTAAAATGGAAGGCTAATTTTACAAGATTAATAAAATCTAGTTTATTTAGCGAACCTCTACTTCACATCAATTTTCTCCACTCTAATATGGAAGCAAAGCAACTTACCTAGTTCCTTGTAAGTTGAGATGCCTTCAATTGAACAAAATTTTGTTTTCTTCTAAGAACAGAAAACTAAATTGTGCTTTGGTTCTGAATAATTTCATACCTATTAATGCATCATAAAAGAATGTTAAATTTCTTGGTGGGCGCCTGTAGTCCCAACTACTCGGGAGGCTGAGGCAGGAGAATGGTGTGAACCTGGGAGGCAGAGCTTGCAGTGAGCCAAGATGGCGCCACTGCACTCCAGCCTGGGCGACAGAGTGAGACTCTGTCTCAAAAAAATAATAATAAAAAATAAAAAAAAATGTTAAATGTCTTAAAAGCTACATCAAGCTGTTCAGTTTCAAATTTTAGAAATGTATCCATTCTGCTAATAGTAGGTATTCAGCAACTGGTAAGTCATCTGTAACTAGATAGATTTAGGTCCTTTTTATCTGTTCTTGGGCAAAGTAAAGTATTTGAAGAGATCCAGGAAAAACATCTCTGCTGCCAAATTCTTGCCACACATGATTTCTAAATCCTAATGTGGCTACTTAAATTCCTTTGGTGAAGAAAATGCAGGTTTTTTGGTTTTGTTTGGTTTTGAGACGGAGTCACGCTCTGTGGCCCAGGCTGGAGTGCAGTGGCACCATCTCCGCTCACTGCAAGCTCTGCCTCCCAGGTTCAGGCCATTCTCCTGTCTCAGCCTCCCAAGTAGCTGGGACTACAGGTGCCCGCCACCACGCTCGGTTAATTTTTTGTATTTTTAGTAGAGATAGGGTTTCACTGTGTTAGCCAGGATGGTCTCGATCTCCTGACCTCGTGATCCACCCGCCTCGGGCTCCCAAAATGCTAGGATTACAGACGTGAGCCACCGTGCCCAGCCAAAAATGCAGGTTTATACACCCTCCAAAAATGAAACATCACACTCTGAAGTGTTAGCTGTATTGTCACTTCACACTGGCCCTGAGGAAATTATCTGTGAGTAGGACTCTTCAGGAATGTATGTATTAAGTATGAGAGCTCTAAAAGGCCATCTGTTGCCTTTATCACACTCCAGGCTGGAATACCCCCTCACAGGACAAAGCTAATAAAAGCTTTTGACAAACTTTTTGTAGAGACACTCCACGAATGTGAATAATAGTATCTACCACGGGATGATTGTCCAATGTGCTACTTTACAAATGGAACTTATTCTCCACTGTGGCCAGGGAGGAAACAGGTTAAGGGAGGTTACATAGCAAGTCTTAGGTCACATAGCAAGCTAGCGCATAGTAGAGACAGTCTTCATATCCAGGTCTGTCTGGTTCTAAATCTTATGTTCTTTCCATAACAAGATATGATCTTCAATATTTTTATCTCCCTGTACCTCATGTGAATTCTAGATTTTGCTATTACCATCCTGTATATAAAGACCTGAAAAGTTACCTTCACCACCCGATGTTAGGAGTAATAGAAGTTGTCTGGAAAGGGAAAGGGCAACATTTTAATATTTTTATGGTGTGATGGGGAATGAGGAGGTGCTAAAATGGTAGAGATCACAGGAATGCCAACGTTGTTGCTATTTAAAAGAAGGAAGTGAATTGAACAGAAATTAAAATGAGTTTAGAATTCTATCATCAACAATTGCCTTTCACGATTATGTAGCAATTCCTTTTGATTCCTTACAACTACCTTGTAAGTTAGGTGTTACTATTGTTGCTATTAATATTATTTTCATTTTATAGATGAGATGACAGATTTTCTAGGCCTAAATCTGAACTTTTTCTACAGTATTATGCAACTTTTAGCTAACCAACCATCACTGAGGTATGTAATCCTATCTGCATAGCAATAAAAATCTACTTTGGATGAAGGGGAGCAAAAAGTAAGAGACATGAGCTGTGATAACTTGGAGGTAAGAATTTAAAAAATCAGGGAGTTTGATTACAAAATTGCAACATACACTTGACCCATGACCCAATCCAAACCATTTTAGCTGAGACTTTCTGACAAGCATTATGGAGAAGTGGTTTGTACACATTTTTTGTTGTTGTTCTTCCTCCCAGGAAATAGCCCCAGCATAGGATCTTCATACATAACTAAATGGGGGGGGTGAGGCCCAATACTGAAAGAATAAGGTCAGTTGTTAACTCTAAGGGCACAAGTGGAAGGCTGTGGTCAGGAAATAATCCTAGCAGTCAGAATTTAAGCTTTCTAGAAATAAATTGGGAAACAAAATACATACACGGTGAGATAACATTCAAGAGTTGGACCATGCTTGATGTGAGGGAAGAACTCTTATTGTGTAAGAACCATGTGGCTATAGGGCTGCCCTTCCTTCCTTCATAAGGAAGGAGAAAAAAGTAAATTGGGCTTTAGGAAATAAATAGTAGAGGGTGTTTCTAATATTAGTTAGTTCTAAGAAACACCTAACAAACTAATTTATTTAGCTATCTAACATTGGAAAGTGGAAAGCCTGGGAAAATCATTTACATAACGCTACTGAATCCCATGCCAACCCAGTTTACAGCAGTAAGAAATGAACTCTGTGGTCCTGACACAAGGACAGGCACCTATGACCTCTACATCCTAAGTGAAACAGTGAAAAAACATTTGTTTTTCTATTTTCACATTGAGAAAGACGTTATAATGTATTTTCCCAAGGTGTTCTGAAATGTATTTTCTTTTTTGTACATGGGAAAGTCTGAATGCATAGGTAATGAATCTCAGGACAAAAAAATCATGATATTAGCAATTTTTAAAAATCACTGGGAATATAAGGAGAGAATTTTTTTTTTAAAAAGATAATGTATCTAATATTCATCTAGCATTCAGACATACAGCCCTGATGTGTTTTATGAGGTGTATACATTTATAAATGACTCTTATATAGCACCTATACAATTAAAACATTATCCAGTCCATCAATATGCTCCAAAAGAGTTCCCATTCTTTATCCACCCCCAGTAAGTTTTATGAAAAGGAAAACCGGACAGGTTTTAAAAAACTCACTCAGTCTTCAAGCAATGAAAAATTATTCACACCATATATTTATCAGAAGTTAGATCCAAACACAGTGTACCTACACACCAGCTGCCAAGAGTGACTGACACATTTGGTAATTATAATACAATTTTGAAGAGAATGTATTACCAATTTGACATCTGGAAATAGGAAATTTAAATACTTATGCAAGTCTCTAGTGAAGATGTGTCTCAATTCACATTTGTGTCATGCCTTCTTTATGCCATTTTTAAAGTCACTTTCCATTTTTAAAGGCAGCTTTGCTAAACCTGCTGTCACTGCAGTTTGGTTTCCTGCAAGTTCATAAATGGTGCTAATTCAGCTAGTCTAGGGTGCAGCAGATCTCATTGTTTAGGGATGAAATAATAAACAAGGTATACTCATGAAAATAAAAAGAAATCAAGAAACAAAGAAAACAATATTTGATCATGTCATTATTCTCATTCCTGTTAATTAAAGGAATGTTGATATAACTTCTGATAAATAAAAGTTATAAATCCACAAATGTCCCTGTTTTCATGCCAGAAATATTGATTGGGCATGGCTGTGGAAGATTATTTCGTAAGAAAATATCAATAGACTGGATAGTGTTTTAAATGAATCAGTGCTATACAGAGAAATATATAATTATATAACTCTCATTCGCTTGGGACATATGTCTAAGAGGATGTGATATTTTTACTTCATGTAAGCATTTTATTGTGGTGTTCATGGTAATTTCAAGAATAGAAGGAACTCAGATACTAGTCATGAGCCATTTATTCTAATGAGCATTTTGATGAAGCTCCTAATTTTTAATAGGATTGTTCTAGCTTGCTTGATCTCTGCATTTTGTGATGCTCAGTTGACCACTGCCTACTGGGAGAAAGAAATGGAGCTGTCAAAATTCAAGTATTTGTTAGAGACTTAGCTCAGAATTGCTTTGGACAAACTTTGTTACAAGGACCTGTCTCAGTAAAAATCCCAAAAGAGGTTCCCTAGGGATTCTTCTGTTTATCAAACTTTTACTACAAAATAGCTTAGAGAGAAAAAAGATTCCAAGATGGCCAAAAAGGAACAGCTCCAGTCTACAGCTCCTAGCATGAGCGACGCAGAAGATGGGTCATTTCAGCATTTCCAACTGAGGTACCAGGTTCATCTCACTGGGGCTTGTTGGACGGTGGGTGCAGAACAGTGGATGCAGTGCATCGAGCGAGAGTGGAAGTAGGGTGAGGCATCACCTCACGTGGGAAGCGCAAGGGGTCAGGGAATTCCCTTTCCTAGCCAAGCGAAGCTGTGACGGACGGCACCTGGAAAATCGGGTCACTTCCACCCTAACACTGCATTTTTCCAATGGTCTTAGCAAACAGCACACCAGGAGATTACATCCTGCGCTTGGCTCAGAGGGTACCAGGCCCACAGAGCCTCACTCATTGCTAACACAGCAGTCTGAGATCAGACTGCAAGGTGGCAGTGAGGCTGGGGGAGAGGTGGTGGTGAGGCTGGGGGAGGGGCGCCCGCCATTGCTGAGGCTTGAGTAGGCAAACAAAGTGGCCTGGAAGCTCAAACTGGGTGGAGTCAACCACAGCTCAAGGAGGCCTGCCTGCCTCTGCAGACTCCACCTCTGGGGGCAGGGCATAGTCTAACAAAAGGCAGCAGAAACCTCTGCAGACATAAATGTCCCTGTCAGACAGCTTTGAAGACAGTAGTGGTTCTCCCAGCATGGAGTTTGAGATTTGAGAACGACAGACTGCCTCCTCAAATGGGCCCCTGACCCCCGAGTAGCCTAACTTGGAGGCCCCCAGTAGGGGCAGACTGACACCTCACAGGGTCGGGTACCCCTCTGAGACAAAACATCCAGAGGAACTATCAGGCAGCAACATTTGCTGTTCAGCAATATTCGCTGTTGTGCAGCCTCCACTGCTGATACCCAGGCAAACAGGGTCTAGAGTGGACCTCCAGCAAACTCCAACAGACCTGAAGCTGAGGGTCCTGACTGTTAGAGGGAAAACTAACAAACAGAAATGACAACCACGCCAAAACCCCATCAGTACGTCACCATCATCAAAGACCAAAGGTAGATAAAACCACAAAGATGGGGAAAAAACAGAGCAGAAAAGCTGAAAATTCTAAAAATCAAAGTGACTCTCCCCCTCCAAAGGAATACAGCTCCTCACCAGCAATGGAACAAAGCTGGATGGAGAATGACTTTGACAAGTTGAGAGAAGAAGGCTTCAGATGATAAACTTCTCTGAGCTAAAGGAGGAAGTTCGAACTCATGGCAAAGAAGCTAAACACCTTGAAAAAAGATTAGATGAATGGCTAACTAGAATAACCAGTGTAGAGAAGTCCTTAAAGAACTGATGGAGCTGAAAACCATGGCATGAGAAATACATGACAAATGCACAAGCTTCAGCAGCAGATTCGATCAACTGGAAGAAAGAGTATCAGTGATTGAAGATCAAATGAATTAAACGAAGCAAGAAGAGAAGTTTAAAGAAAAAAGAGAAAAAAGAAACAAACAAAGCCTCCAAGAAATATGGGACTATGTAAAAAGATGAAATCTACATCTGATTGGTGTAACTGAAAGTGATGGGGAGAACGGAACCAAGTAGGAAAACACTCTGCAGGATATTATCAAGGAGAAATTCCCCAACCTAGAAAGGCAGGCCAACATTCACATTCAGGAAATACAGAGAACGCCACAAAGATGCTCCTCGAGAAGAGCAACTCCAAGACACATAATTGTCAGATTCACCAAAGTTGAAATGAAGGAAAAAATGTTAAGGGCAGCCAGAGAGAAAGGTTGGGTTACCCACAAAGGGAAGCCCATCAGACTAACAGCTGAACTCTCGGCAGGAACTCTACAAGCCAGAAGAGAGTAGGGACCAATATTCAACATTCTTAAAGAAAAGAATTTTCAACCCAGAATTTCATATCTAGCCAAATAAAGTTTCATAAGTGAAGGAGAAATAAAATAATTTAGAGACAAGCAAATGCTGGGAGATGTTGTCACCACCAGGCCTGCCCTACAAGAGCTCCTGAAGGAAGCACTAAACATGGAAAGGAACAACTGGTACCAGCCCCTGCAAAAACATGCCAAATTGTAAAGACCATCAATGCTAGGAAGAAACTGCAGCAACTAAAGAGCAAAATAACCAGCTAACATCATAATGACAGGATCAAATTCACACATAACAATATTAACCTTAAGTGTAAATGGGCTGAATGCTCCAATTAAAAGACACAGACTGGCAAATTGGATAAAGAGTCAAGACCCACCAGTGTGCTGTATTCAGGAGACCTATCTCACGTGCAGAGACACACATAGGCTCAAAATAAAGGGATAGAGGAAGATCTACCAAGCAGATAGAAAATAAAAAAAAGGCAGGGGTTGCAATCCTAGTCTCTGATAAAACAGACTTTAAACCAACAAAGATCAAAGAGACAAAGAATGCCATTACATAATGGTAAAGGGATCAATTCAACAAGAAGAGCTAACTATCCTAAATATATATGCACCCAATACAGGAGCACCCAGATTCATAAAGCAAGTCCTTAGAGACTTACAAAGAGACGTAGACTCCCACACAATAATAATGGGAGACTTTAACACCCCACTGTCAACATTAGACAGATCAACGAGACAGAAAGTTAACAGGGATATCCAGGAATTGAACTCAGCTCTGCACCAAGCAGACCTAATAGACATCTACAGAACTCTCCACCCCAAATCAACAGAATATACATTCTTCTCAGCACCACATCGCACTTATTCCAAAATTGACCACATAGTTGGAAGTAAAGCACTCCTCGGCAAATGTAAAAGAACAGAAATTACAACAAACTATCTCTCAGACCACAGTGCAATCAAACTAGGACTCAGGATTAAGAAGCTCACTCAAAACTGCTCAACTACATGGAAACTGAACAACCTGCTCCTGAATGACTACTGGGTAAATAACAAAATGAAGGCATAAATAAATATGTTCTTTGAAACCAATGAGAACAAAGGCAGAATGTACCAGAATCTCTGGGACATGTTTAAAGCAGTGTGCAGAGGGAAATTTACAGCACTAAATGCCCATAAGAGAAAGCAGGAAAGATCTAAAATTGGCACCCTAATATCACAATAAAAAGAACTAGAGAAGCAAGAGCAAACACATTCAAAAGCTAGCAGAAGGCAAGAAATAACTAAAATCAGAACAGAACTGAAGGAGATAGAGACACAAAAAAACCCTCAAAAAGTCAATGAAACCAGCAGGTGGTTTTTTGAAAAGATCAACAAAATTGATAGACTGGTAGCAAGACTAATAAAGAAGAAAAGAGAAAAGAATCAAATAGATGCAATAAAAAATGATAAAGGGGATATCACCACTGATCCCACAGAAATACAAACTACCATCAGAGAATACTATAAACACCTCTATGCAAATAAACTAGAAAATCTAGAAGAAATGGATGAATTCCTGGACACACATACCCTCCCCAGACTAAACCAGGAAGAAGTAGAATCTCTGAATAGACCAACAACAGGCTCTGAAATTGAGGCAAAAATTAATAGCTTACCAACCAAAAAAAGTCCAGGACCAGACAGATTCACAGCCGAATTCTACCAGAGGTACAAGGAGGAGCTGGGTCCATTCCTTCTAAAACTGTTCCAATCAATAGAAAAAGTGGAAATCCTCCCTAACGCATTTTATGAAGCCAGCATCATCCTGATACCAAAGCCTGGTAGAGACACAATAAAAAAAGAGAATTTTAGACCAATATCCTTGATGAACATCGATGTAAGAATCCTCAGTAAAATACTGGCAAACCGAATCCAGCAGCACATCAAAAAGCTTATCCACCATGATCAAGTGGGCTTCATCCCTGGGATGCAAGGCTAGTTCAACATACACAAATCAATAAACATAATCCAGCATATAAACAGTATGACAAAAACCACACGATTACCTCAACAGATGCAGAAAAGGCCTTTGACAAAATTCAACAGCCCTTCATGCTAAAAACTCTCAATAAATAAGGTACTGAGGGTACGTATCTCAAAATAATAAGAGCTATCTATGACAAACTCACAGCCAACATCATACTGAATGGGCAAAACTAGAAACATTCCCTTTGGAAACTGGCACAAGACAGGGATGCCCTCTCTCGCCACTCCTATTCAACATAGTGTTGGAAGTTCTGGCCAGGGCAATCAGGCAGGAGAAGGAAATAAAGAGTATTCAATTAGGAAAAGGGAAGTCAAATTGTCCCTGTTTGCAGATGACATGATTGTATATCTAGAAAACCTCATCATCTCAGCCCAAAATCTCCTTAAGCTGATAAGCAACTTCAGCAATGTCTCAGGATACAAAATCAATGTGCAAAAATCACAAGCATTCTTGTACACCAATAACAGACAAACAGAAAGCCAAATCATGAGTGAACTCCCATTCACAATTGCTTCAAAGAGAATAAAATACCTAGGAATCCAACTTACAAGGGATGTGAAGGACCTCTTCAAGGAGAACTACAAACCACTGCTCAACGAAACAAATCAGGACACAAACAAATGGAAGAACACTCCATGCTCATGGTTAAGAAGAATCAATATTGTGAAAATGGCCATACTGCCCAAGGTAATTTATAGATTCAATGCCATCCCCATCGAGCTACCAATGATTTTCTTCACAGAATTGGAAAAAACTACTTCAAAGTTCATATGGAACCAAAAAAGAGCCCACATTGCCAAGTCAATCCTAAGCCAAAAGAACAAAGCTGGAGGCATCACACTACCTGACTTCAAACTATACTAAAGGCTACGGTACCCAAAACAGCATGGTACTGGTACCAAAACAGAGATATAGACCAATGGAACAGAACACAGCCCTCAGAAATACTGCCGCATATCTACAATGATCTGATCTTTGACAAACCTGACAAAAACAAGAAATGGGGAAAGGATTCCCTATTTAATAAATGGTGCTGGGAAAACTGGCTAGACATAGGTAGAAAGCTGACACTGGATCCCTTCCTTATACCTTATACAAAAATTAATTCAAGAGGAATTAAAGACTTAAATGTTAGACCTAAAACCATAAAACACCTAGAATAAAACCTAGGCAATACCATTCAGGACATAGGCATGGGCAAGGACTTCATGGCTAAAACACCAAAAGCAATGGCAACAAAAGCCACAATTCACAAATGGGATCTAATTAAACTAAAGAGCTTCTGCGCAGCAAAGGAAACTACCATCAGAGTGAACAGGCAACCTATAGAATGGGAGAAAATTTTTGCAATCTACTCATCTGACAAAGGGCTAATATCCAGAATCTACAAAGAACCCAAACAAATTTACAAGAAAAAAACACAACCCCATCAAAAAGTGGGTGAAGGATATGAACAGAAACTTCTCAAAGGAAGACATTTATGCAGCAAAAAGACACATGAAAGAATGCTCATCATCACTGGCCATCAGAGAAATGCAAATCAAAACCACAATGAGATACCAACTCACACCAGTTAGAATGGTGATCATTAAAAAGTCAGGAAACAACAGGTGCTGGAGAGGATGTGGAGAAATAGGAACACTTTTACACTTTTGGTGGGACTGTAAACTAGTTCAACCATTGTGGAAGACAGTGTGGTGATTCCTCAGGGATCTAGAACTAGAAATACAATTTGACCCAGCAATCCCATTACTGGGTATATACCTAAAGGATTATAAATCATGCTGCTATAAAGAAACATGCACACATATGTTTATTGTGGCACTATTCACAATAGCAAAGACTTGGAACCAACCCAAATATCCATCAGCGATAGAATGGATCAAGAAAACGTGGCACATATACCCCATGGAATACTATGCAGCCATAAAAAATGATGAGTTCATATCCTTTGTAGGGACATGGATGTAGCTGGAAACCATCATTCTCAGCAAACTATCGCAAGGACAAAAAACCCAACACCACGTGTTTTCACTCATAGGTGGGAATTGAACAATGAGAACACTTGGACACAAGAAGGGGAACGTCACACACCGGAGCCTGTTGTGGGGTCGGGGGAGAGGGGAGGGATAGCATTAGGAGATATATCTAATGTAAATGACAAGTTAATGGGTACAGCACAACAACATGGCACATGTATACATATGTAACAAACCTGCACATTGTGCACATGTACTCTAGAACTTAAAGTATAATAATAACAATAATAATAATAATATAACTAAACAAATAAAAATAGCTTAGAGACACCAATATTTTAAAGTAACCTTTCAATTGTATCTTATTAAAAGCTAATGTAAAAGCTCCTTTTGTCAGGCAACTGAGCAGAGCAATAGTAGAAACTTGTAAAATCATGGCTAGCTTCTAATTTTTAAGATGAAATCAACAGACAAAACTTCATTCACTAGAATGCTAAATGGGTGGACCACTGTGTCTCTTTGGAAAAAAAACATTTTGATATGCTGATTGGGGTTGAGATCCTAAAAAGCTTACTTAAATAGAAAGATAAAACCACTAAATTGCTACCTGCATCATGGAACATCATAGTAAATAGAGGTTCTTTTATATTTTTCTATGTATATAGATGAACTGGGGTATACGAATCTGGAGCAGTAGCAAGGAGAGAACAGAATTTTTAGTGTGGTAGGAAGGGAAGGCATCTAGAGCTCACCAGGAGGATCTGAGAGTGGAAGAAATGGAAGCCTGGAAGGGAAGGGTAAAGAACCTCCTCAGAGGACACAAGCTAAAAGCCTTGGAATAATTTAAAAAAATAGATGTTTGTTTGATGTGTGATTAAAAACCTGCCTCTCTGTGTGCTCCACAAATTCTTCAATCAACAAGCACATTCCTCTCGAACACTGCTCTGCTATGCATATGGAAGCCTTAGGGAGATATCTTGAGGGGTTTCACTTTGTGTCTAGTTTACCATGGAGCAAGAACAGAACCAGCACAAGCAGTCTCATGAAGAAGGGTGAGGGGAGAGCTGTCATCTGGGTCTCATAAAGAGGCCCAACATTGTCATGCAGGAAAGCATGATGAGGCTGCAAGAGGATTATACACGGTTTTTGTTTCTCACTTCTTCTGCTTTATTGTTTTTTATTAAGCTATTTTCCTAACTATTTGCAGCAATTAAATTAAGCACACATACTTCGTAGCTCAAGAACTTTAAGCATTTTGTTTGTGTGCTGTTGTTATTTTTAAAGAAAACTCCTATTCCATTCTTCATTCTGGAACAAAGTTTCCTAAATCTATTCACAGAAAATGAGTCCTGCGGAATGTGAATGGCTCTTAGATAAATAAAGTTTTTGTGCTCAAATACATTTGAAAAACCCTAGATTAAGCGGTTCCTTCACTGCAGGACTTTCCAGAACCTCTTCTCTTTTAATGTGCATTGTGAGCATCCCAAAGGCAGTCAGATTGTATACTGTCCCAGAATCTTTTTCTCTCTATCATCTCTTGGAACTGATGTTGGGGGATCCTTTCTTAGAAAAACTGCCAAAAGGAAAATAACAGCTCTATCTTTCCATATTTTAAAATGCTTGAGCAAAACTACAGCAAATGTTCATATATTTCAACACTAATAGCTAACACTTAGTTTTTCTGTTTACATGTGAGGACTGTCTGACACAGATAAGTCATCTACCAAATTAATAAGGGTAGCTTTGACTTACAAGGAATGGATTTCAAGTCTGTTTGTGGGGTTTCAAAAATGTTCCCCCTGAATAAACAAGCCTACAAGCCTAAAGCAAGACCTAAATGCAACAGAGCATACTCATTACAGAAGCTTTCAGAGGAGCTGACTCAAGAAACGTGGTTTCTTCTGGAGTTTACAGCTATCATCATCTCTTCTAATTTCACATTGCAATAGCCTGAAGACTGCCAGAATTCCTGCAAACTTCTTAGGTCAGAAGGCAGAGACATATGTGTAAAAGACCCATACAGCAGTGGGTACAAACTTTGAAATTGAGCAGGTCAAGTAGTCTAATGGAAATGATCCCCTCAGTACAGCTCAGTAATCATTTAGAAGGGTATGACCATCTTTGGGTTCAGCCACTAGTCTTTTCATGGAGAGCAGCAAGAATGATTTATGATATACCCTATCCCACCTACCCACCCACTCCCACCAACATAGGCCTGGTGAAAAGCATGAAGGTCCAAGAGGAGCTACTAAAACATGGCTTCTCTGTAAGCTTCACAGAAGTGGTGGGTTCTGATCACTGCAATAACGTGCGTAATTGTTTCTCAGAAACTCCTGACACTTATTTTTGGCTACTTCCTAAGGCCAATTTAAGTTTCCTCAAATTGGATTACTCAGAGGTCCGAAAACACGCTTCATGCTGTCCTGCTTCATATTTTATAATTTTTTACCTTAGTTAAAAACAAATTCTTAAGCCTGCCTTTTCTCCTAAACCCAAATGAAGTGTTTTCTTCTTTTCAGTGCCTTTGATGATTTATCGTGGAATATCTTCTCTCCTTCTTGTGAAAGCCTTGTAATTCTCTTATAACATGTATTGCTTTGCCCTCTATAAAAATGTATTCTCATTCTCCAGTAAGAGTTGAGTTTTTAAGATAAGTTAGATGCTTTGCACTTTATCACGTTCCCCTCAATGCTAATAAATGAATACTGCTCAGTCTCAGAAGTCATAAATAAAAGTTTGGTTGAGAAGAAAGTTTAATAATGAGCCAAACAATCTGGGAACTATAAATCTATGTAGTTTTTATTTTTGAGAGGTGGTACTCAAACAACAATAGGAAAAGGATGTCATCTCTTGCCACATTTACTATACATAGTACCCAAAGTTCAGCAAGGGCAATTAGGCAAAAAAAACAAGAAATAAAAATCATCTAGGTTGGGAAGGAAAAAGAAAAACTATTTCTATTTGCAAATGACGTTATTTTGCATGTAGAAAATCTTAAGAAATACACACACACACACACACACACACACACACACATACTATTAGTTAATTTATTCCTGAGCACTTTTTTATGACATTATAAATTAAGTTGTTTTTCTAATTTCATTCTGAGGGCATTCATGTCTTGTGTATAAATATACAATTGACTTTGGTATTGGTCTTGCATCCTATGACTTTCCTGAATTTATTTATTAGCTGTAATAGTGTGTGTGTGTGTGTGTGTGTGTGTGTGTATGGCATTTCTTTTTGGAGTGATGAAAATGTTCTAGAATTAGATAGTGGTGATGGTTGTACAATTTTATGAATCTAAAAACCACTAAATGATGAATTTTTAAAGGATAAATTTTATAGTACACAAATAATACCTCAATTTTTTAAATGTGGTAATCATTCTTGTAAAAAAGAAAACCCTGGCATACAGGAAAGTTGATCTAAAAAGTCAAGTAAATGCATTTCTCTGCTTCTTTAGCTGCTGAATTCTATCTTTTGCTTAATTCATTTTTTAAACAAAGTTCTGCTTTGAGCCAGACAGTATATTCAACGATAGACATACAGAAGTATACGGCCAGATACAGTTCTTGCACTCATGGAATTCACAACCCAACTCTAAAGAGAATTCAATCAGGTCTCCATGTCAGACTGGAGAAAGGACAAAAGGAAAAAATGATGTGGTTCACAGCAGGGCTTGAGCAGTTAAGACAGGGTTTTGAACTTACCCCACATATCTGGTGCTCAAACTTCTCAACTGATTCTAAAATCGCTCTCAACTTCTGAGATTGTGTCCACTGCTTCTCCTAGTCAATAATGACAAGTTAAGGAGGCAAGCATGCTGATTGCCTGCAAGACAGATGCCAAATTTATCATGTATTTCCTAACTCTGAAGTTATTTATGCCATTTTATAGCAAATTCTCACGTGTAATGTCTGAATCTCTTAAGCCAGTTGAAAAATTCAGAAACATGCAAATATTCACACTGAGAATCTTGGACATTGTTTCTGTGGTTTCTCGAAAAAGAAAATCTAGCCTGCAAAAACACCTACTTTAAAATTGTGTACTTATGTTACTGTATGTAACTGCTCTGCATTACATCTTTTTTTTATCTATTCCACAAACAAATTTGAAACTCTTTTCTTAGTTTTTTTTTCTTCAAAGTTTAGCTTTATTGTAGAAGACGAACGGCAATACATTTCTCAGCATCAACCATACAAATTACGTAAGGCATAGTCAGTACAATTCTTGCCTATGCACAGAAAATTAATGCAAGCGTAATAAAAAGAAAGAAGAGTGAGGGCCCCCAAATATCGAACTGAAGATTGCAAAGAAGGCTGCAGGGTCTTTTCTTCCAGACAATTTTAACTTAGGAAGAGGGTTATGCCTGTAATTTGGCTTAGAGATGTCCTTGCCTAAAGACAACAAAAAATTCAACAATTTCTAAAGGTTCCATACTCCCAAGAATTCAAGTACGGCTTTGTGTGGGAACCATGGCCCCTTGTAGCTTTTAGTGACCTGGAGGAGACCAAAATTATTTCACATGAGTGCCTTTTTTATCTCCCCTTCTGCTGAATCATCTATTTTGTACATTGCTTTTTACAACTGAAATTTGCTGCAATTCCCACTTTCTTCTACTTTCCTAAGGTTTTCAAGGCTCCCCAAAATAAAATTTAAAAAAACTGGCATTTAACATTTTCATAACAAATAGTTTGGTGATATACTATTTTTTTAAAAAATGCTCATTATCTATAATAACTTGAAAATAAATAAGTCAATGTTAAATGATAATACTTCCAGCATGGCACATGTGTTGCCAAAAATTTCAGTGCCTGTGCTCTGAAGCATAAGCATAAAATAAACCAGAAATTTGGCTCAGAGAAGACAGAACAGGAAACAAATGGATGCTAGTTCTAGAAAGGAACACATGATTAAGGAGCTGAATAACATCCTAAATTGGAAAGGATATCTGAATCCTGAGTTACAGATGCAAAACAGATTCAAATCTTTTAAAGGGCCTAGACCAAATGACAAGAGAAGTTCAATCAATGCTTACGAATAATGAGTCATTCTAGAAGGAATAATGGATTAGAATCCTTCCTGTGAGAGGGAGAGATCAAGAAAATGAAAACTCAGAAAAGAGGAGAGTGTCTATGTATATTAAGATTTACTAAGTTATAAAATATGTATGTCTGAGAGGCTGTTGGAGTTGGGCAGCATGTATTTATCTATATGAGCAAATTCATACCTGTGTCTAGAAGAGGAAATAATGTGGAGACTGTGAACAGGGAGGCACTAAAAATAACAATATGGATATTTACCACAAAATAAAGCTTAGCGAGTTTCACATTAATATATTTCAAGAAGGCATTACATTAACATTGAAAATCTACACTAGCCTATCTGTGTGTCAAACCCTAAACTGAGAAATTAGGTCAGTATTAATAAAATAAAAATGCCATAATGTTCGCAATTTCATAATCTGAAAAATAAAGATGCTGTTTCTAACTTTTTTTGTTTTGTCTTGTTTTTGAGCCAGGATCTTACTCCATTGCCCAGGCTGGAGGCTGGAGAGCAGTGGAGACACTGGGGCTCACTGCAGCCTCCACCTCCTGGAGCTCAGGTGATCCTCCCACCTCAGCCTCCCGAGTAGCTGGGACTGCAGGCATGCACCACGGTGCCCAGCTAATTTCTGTATTTTTTTGTAGAGATGGTATGTTGCCATGTTGCCCACGCTGGTCTCGAACTCTTGAACTCAAACCATCTACCCACCTCAGCCTCCCAAAATGCCAGATTACAAGCATGAACCACCATACTGGCTTATGTTTCTAACTATTTAATGTGATCATGACAATACTTTGAAATAATGGTTGATTGACTTTTATTTTCATTTTTAAGGGAAAAAATTGTATCAAAATAATGTTTTGTCTGGCAGAGATACTTATCTGTAGCTGAAAGAACAAATGAAATGCTACTGCATGCTAACCTTTTTGTTTGTATCATGGGGGTGACTGTGATAAGAGAAGGTGATACTCTATATGTTCAGTATAATAATATTCATCCTCTTCTAGGTGATCAGATCTTCTGAAAACCTATCACTTATTTACTCACTCTATCAGTAAGTGGTGAATTTAAATACTGAAACAGTACTACTCAACATACCTTCTATGAGTCAATCGTTATAAGCAACACCTGGATCTCATTAGAAATGCAGAATATGAGGTCCCATCCAAGACTCAGTGAGTAAGAATTTCCAGAGTTGAGCCCAGGACTCTCTATCTGCTTTAACAAGCCCTCCAACAGAATCTCCATGTACTAGATTTCGAGATGTGCTAGGCTGGAATATGTGCATCCTTCAGAAATCAAAATCTTCTGGATTCATGTTACATTTAATAGTCCTTCACTATTTCCCTTTAGTACTATCTCTACTAGAAAGGTAAGTTTTTAAAATAATTTTCCCTTTGCCAGCGATTCCTACAAGCCCAAATTTCTCCCACAGCCTTAGAAACATCTTTGTTAATTCTTGGGTCTTCTCCATCTAATTTGTATAATTTTACATCTGATACTTTCCATCCTTTCACACCAAATTAGGCCCTATGGTTCCAGCTTCCACTGGGTGACTCAGATATCTCTAAGGTCTGATACCATTTCCTCATTTTGTCCTTGTTTTAGTCCTTTGCCATGAATGCTTATCCTTAGTTGCCACCCTGTCCACTGTTCGGCTTACCAATTCTTTCATCACCTGTATAACTCATTCCCTCCATTAAACTCTGCCATTTTAAAATACTTCATTATTTTTCTTTTACAGTTTGAACACCTACTGATGAATGTGCTAAATAACTTTTTTCTTCTATCCTGTATCTTTCCTTTTTACTTTCCCTCTTATCTGTTCTAGCACTTTCAAAAATCTGGACTTTGGGTTAATTTTTTTCATACTCTGATTCTACGACTATTTATCTATGTGACCTTGAACAAGTTACCATCCAGAACCAGTTTCCGCAACTGTAAAATAGGGATAAAATTATCTACATATTAAAAAGCAATGTAAGAGTATAGTGGTTAAGCTTAGTGGGGTGCATTTAGAGAAACCAGGCAGAACTCAAACCCCGCTTTCATCCATTTCTAGCCATGTGATTTAAGCAAGTAATTTGATATGTGTCAGCCTCAGTTTCCTCCATAAAATGTGTATAATTATTGTAAAATTCCCATAGAGTGTTTTGAGGACTAAAGGAGATAACAGATATAAAACACTTAGTAGGATATCTGGTACCTGCTGAATACTCAATGCTTACTGCTACCACCACCATCACCATCATTATCATAATTATCATGGTAATTATATACTAGAGATAACAGTGAAGGTGGTACCCTCTTTCATTTTCTCCTAAACTGTTCTCTCTCTCCCATCTACTTCTTTTTAACCATTTCTATTTCTATTCTTCTGAACTACTCAGAAAAATTGTAACAAAGTTGGCTTACATTTTTAAACTTATCTAATGAAGCTCTTTTCTACATAATTTTAAAATCAGGCAAAACAAAAGATAGTACAATATATCCATAATGCCACTATTCATAGTCCAAAATAGATGCTTATTATAGTAGAAGGAGAAATGACCTGTAATATAGTCACATAGTAGAATATTATACAGCAATGAGAATGAATGCATACAACTACATGCAACAATATAAACAAATCTCAGAAATATAATGTTGAGCCAAAGAAACTAGATAAAAGAGAGGACATAGTGAATGATTCCATTCACATAAAGTTCAAAAACAGCCACCCAATCTACGATGTGAGAAGTCAGAATAATGATTAACCTTGGTGACTGGAAGACAGTATACAGGATGACCTCTGGGGAGCTGGTCATCATCTCTTCCTTGACCCAGCAGCTTATCACACAAGTGTGTGTACTCGCTTAGTGAGAACTCATGTATCTGACCACTTATATCTGTACACATTTATCTATATATGCTTTAACTCAACAGAGAAAAAAAGAGCAAGTAGATTAATTATTCTTTAATATTACCTCCAGAAAAAATGCAACAACTTTATATTTATATTATGGCCACATATTATAATTTATATTATATTAGAATATAAATATATTATATTATATTATATTATATTTATATTTATATTATATTATATGGCCTTTATGCTTATGGCCTATATTTTCCCTTTCAATATAGGAACTCTTTCAATAGGAACAAAATATACTTCTCTTTGACTACAGGGCTACTGCTGAATTTCTATTTAATTCTGTGGCATGTGAATGAAATCAGTAACAATTGTCATTAATTGCCTCTCACAGTACTTAGGAAAAATAATAATTGTGAAAAATGATTGGAGTATGGCAAAAAAACATTGAACTTCAAGATGGCAAAAAGCAGTTTCTTGTCCCAGTTCTTTTGTTTTCCTATTAAATGCTTCATGAGAACACTTGTGCTTGAGCTTATCTGTAACATATTAATGATGGTATCATATGACTACCTGTCTGGAGCTGTCAACAGAAACAAATGAGGTGGTCCACATACAAACTTTTTGAAAGGTGAGTGTGCTGTATAATCCAAACATTAACATAAGGAACAAATGTTCGTAGGACCTTTCATACTGCACTCCCTTCTTACCTCTTTTTTTGTTTTTTTTACAGGAACACACCTGCTAACATTGCCACTATTTTTCATCTTATTAATTATCTAATTCAAATAACACTTGCTCTTTATGTTTTTAATAACCTCCCATCTCTCCTCCAAAGAGGAATTAATTTTTATATATGTTCTCAGTAGAATGTATAACTTGTTATAATTCATTTTAGGCCTTTTTTTGGATGCTTCTTGCAGATAAACTCTGGCTTTTTCATACTAACAGGTGCCTAACAAAGCACAGAATGGGGCTTAATATATGTTATATTGAGATGATCTCAGATTTTCTTAAATAACTTTTAAACACTTAACCGATTTGCTACATTTTAGTTATTCGTACACACTCTCTGTGATATGTGATTTTTAAATTTATGTAAACATCATCTATACTTTCTTTACAGAAGGTATGAAATCATGAATACATCACACCACCCAGAAATCCCCCATGGTGCGCTTTACAATGCAACAGAACCTCATAGTTCCCATTGTATACTCTTTCAATTATAATAGATGAAATACTTGAAAATCCTTAGTAGAAATACCATGGAAGTTATAATGACCTTTGCAACAAAAGGAGTAAGTCTAGTGGCATTTCGGAGCTTTCTCATATTCTAATTGGATGTTTTCTTTTTCTATTTTGACCTTAGTTTCCCCAGTGTATGCCATTTTTAGGCTCCAACAGTTCAGAGAAACTGTAATTTCAGTGAGACTTGACCTACAGAATCACAGATTCATGATGCTAGTCACTTTGCTGAGATGGATCCAAGGTATAGAAAGAAGTCAGATGTCAACCCAAAGGTCAGGCTGCAACAAAAGTGCTTACCTTGGATGATTTAGCTATGATATGAGTTTACTCTGTAATGTAAGCAGCATGGTTGGGCAGTGTTCAAGAACCTGGCTGTATAATGAAGAAAAGAGAAAAGACAGAATTTAGCCCAAATGTGATGAAAGCCAATTGACATGAAGACTGTCATCACCTTCATCTTGGTCCAGTAAGAATTTGATATTCACTCTGATAGGAGATTTGCAATATGACCCCAGTTAATGTGGCAATTTGAAACTCTCCTGCTCTGACTTCTGGAACTTGCTTCTGCCAAATCAGTGGTGACTTTCAGGTATAGGCCTATGGCTGGGAACTAAAATCAGAAGACTCCAACCTCCAGCTCTGAGAACCTACACTGATAGCGCCATCCAACTTCAACCACAAGTAGTGGGTCCAAATCACAACACTCCGATGATGGATTACACTGTCTCTGTCTTTTGCAGCACTTTGTTCAAAGATAAAAGATTCTCTGCAGTGGTGATAAGGGCTAGTTCACTCAGCCCTTAGATGCAGATTCTGAGAGATGGAGTACACATACCTTTTAGATAATAGGTGCTTTTAAAGAAAATTTGATTCTTTAAAATTAAGTTAAAGTTTGTTTCATATAATTTGCAGTCAATTTTCATAAATCTCATGTGTGTTTCAAAGAAATGAGTATTCTCTATTTGTTGGCTTTAGGAATCTATGTATCTTCAATATATCATGACTGTTAATTGCATTTTTCACATGTTCTATACCCTTACTAATGCTTTGTCTGCATCATCTATCAATTACCAGAATAGGTATTGCAGTCTGCCCCTCTGAATTCACATCACACGCATATAAATTTTAAGTTACTAAACTTCCCTCAGTGAAATCAAGCTCTTATCATTGTGTAGTTACCTTCTTTATCTTGAATAATTATACTAATTTAAGGTCGATTTTCCCTGATAATGATATAAGTAAATCAACTTTCTTTTGGTTAGCATTTGCCTGATTTATCTTAGTCTATCTTTCTACTTTCTATTTTCCTGTAAGTTTCCTTATATTCCTTAGGTATTCTGACCATGTGTATCTTTTGGCTAATGAATTTATTCCATTTATAATTTATTTATGTTTCTTTATATGCATTTATATGTATATATAATATATATGTATTTCTTCCATATAGTTAGTTACTTTTTGCTACTTTTTATGTTCTGTTTTTGTTCTTTCAAGTGTTTTTGTTTTTGGTGGTTGTCTTAGAAAATTAATTTGCAAATTTATAAAGAAAACAAGATTTTAAGAAAGGCAGAGGAAATCAAATAATAAACATGAAGATGAAATTAATCATTAAAAATGAAATAAAACATTGTCAGTAATAATAGACACAAAGGAAATTAAACATTATCAGAGAATAATATTCTCAACTATGTTTTAAGAAACCTAAAATAAATATCTATGAAGTATATAATTTCCTTGGGAAAATATCATTCCAAAATTATTCTAAAAGAAGGAATAGTCTGAAAAATAGTAGTAATAGAGGTAACAAACATTATTAAATAATTATCTCCATTCAATGCAATTCCTTTCAAATTGCAAACATCAGTTTTCACAGAATGAGAAAAAACAATACTAAAAATCATGTGGAATTAAAAAACAAAGAGTCCAAACAACCAAACAATTCCTAAGCAAAAGAACAAAGCTTGAGATATCACATTACCTGACTTCAAGATATACTGCAAGCTATAGTAACCAAAACAACATGGTACTCATATAAAAATAAATACATAGATTAAGGAAACAGAATACAGAGCTCCAAAATAAAACCACATACCTACAACCAAATAATCTTCAACAAAGTCAATAAAAATATATGACAAAGTAAGAAAACTATTCAATAAATGGTGCTGGGAAAATTGCATATTCATATGCAGAAGAATAAAGCTGAGCCTCTATCTTTCAACATCTATGAAAAACAACTCAAAATGAATTAAACATGTAAATGTAAGACTTGATACTATAAAAATCCTAGGATAAAGCTTAGGAAACACCATAATCAACATGGACCTTGGGAAAGAATGTATGAATAAGTCCTCAAAGGCAAGTGCAACAAAAACAAAAATAGACTAATGATGCTTAATTGAACTAAAAAGCTTCTGCACAGCAAATGAAATAATCAATAAACAGACAATCTACAGAATGGGAGAAAATATTTGAAAACTATGCTCCTGACATAGGACCAATATTCAAAATATTCAAGAAACTCAACAAGAAAAAAATCAAATAACATTATTAAAAAGGGGGCAAAGGACATGAACAGACATTTCTCATAAAAAAGACATACAGGTGGCTAACAGGTATATGAAAAATGCTCAGTACTAATCATCAGATAAATGCAAATTAAAATCACAATGAAATACCATCTCATACCAGCCAGAATGGCTATAATTAAAAAGACAGAAAACCACAAATGTTGGCAAGGATGTAAAGAAAAGGAAATTCTCATACACTTGGTGGGAATGTAAATTAGTACAGTTTCTATGGAAAACAGTATAGAGATAGATCTAAAAGTAGAACTACCATTCAACCCAGCAATCCCATTACTGGTTATATACCCAAAAGAAAATAAATTGTTATATGAAAAAGACACCTGCACTGATATGTTTATCACAGTAGTATTCACTATAGCAAAGTCTCGAGAGATACCTCAGTGTTCATCAATGAATGATTGGACAGAGAGAAAGTTGTACATATACACTATGGAATGCTATTAAAAAAATAATGAAAATCATATAATGAAAAAATAATGAAATCATATACTTTGCAGCAACATGGATTGAGCTAGAGGCTATTATTCTAAGTAAAATAAATCAAAAACAGGAAGGTAAGTAGGATCTAAACAATAGGTACATATTAATATACAAAAGAAATTAACAGACACAGGAGAATTCAAAAGGAGGGAGGATAGAGGGATTAGGGTTGAAAAAGTAGCCACATGGTACAATGTTCGCTATTCGGGTAATGTGCACAGTAGAAGCCTAAACCTCACCATTAGGTAACATATCCATGTAACGAATCTGCATATATATCCCTGAATCTGTAAAAACTAAAAAATAAAACAAAATAATGATTATCTTCAAATAAGCCTTTGGTATCAGACCACTTTATATTGAGTGTTTTTTCATTTATTTATTGCATGCTAAAGGAAAAGCTAATTCAAATGTAATATAAAATATATCAGCACACGTTAAAAGATAGAAAAATTTTTAATTCCTGCAATAGGATGGCATTATTTTGATACCAAAACCAAGCAATAATAAAAGAAATAACTCTATGTCCATGTCCCTTATATAGATGCCAAAATTTAATAAATAGAATTCAACTTTAAAAATATTTATTATGATCAAGCATGATTTATTCTAAGAAAGGAAGGCTTTTGTGATATTGAGAAATATCATACTCAGAGAATAAAATACATGAGCAATAAACAATATAGGGAATACAACAAAATTATATTTTGAGAGGGTAAAAAGACATTTTGTAAAAGTTCATGGCAACGACAGATGGCAAATATATTGATCCATTCTGGAACTGGAAGCACAGTGATTGACGATGAGAATGCAGGTTAGTTTTGGAAGACAAGCGTAGGGAGATAACAAGGGCTATCTCATAAGAGCTCGTTAACAAAATTTTTGTTTCAGTCATTCATTCACTATTTAATTTTTAATTTATTTTTAAATTAGCAAATAAAAATTGTATGTATTTATCATGTGCAACATGATGTTTTAAAAATATGTGTTCATTGTGGAATAGCCAAATTGAGCTAATTCACATATGCATTACCATTCATGCTTATCATTTTTTTGTGAGGAAAACACTTAAAATCTACACTCTTAGAAATTTTCAAGAATACAATACATTTTTACTAGCTATAATCACTATGTTGTACAATAGATCTCCAGAAGTCTTTCCTCCCATTCTGACTAAAATTTTAAGTTATTTGAGCGACATCTCCCCCACCAAGACCCCTACTGGCCCCTGGTAGACACCATTCTACCCTCTTCTTCCATGAGTTCCCATTTTTAAAATTCCACATTTAAGTGAGATCCTGTGGTATTTATCTTTCTGTTACTGGCTTATTTCACTCAATGTAACATCCTTCATGTTCATCTATGTTGCTGCGTGGAAAAAAATTTTCTCCTTTCTAAGACTGCATAGTATTTTATTGTATATATACACTATATTTTCTTTATCCATTTATTTACTGGTAGACACTTAATTCCATATTTTGGCTATTACGAATACTGTCGCAAGGAATATGGGGGTGCAGATACCTCTTTGATATATTAATTTCCTTCAGATATAAACCCAAAAGCGAGATTGCTTGATCATAGGGTATTTTTAGTTTTAGTTTTTGGAGAAGACTCCATGTAGTTTTTCAAAATGATTGTATGAATTTACATTTTCAACAGTAGGATACAATAATTCCCTTTTCTCCACATGCTTTCCAAAACTTGATATCTTTCCACCTTTTAATAATAATAGCCTTTCTGAGAGGTATCAGATGATATCTTAATGTGGTTTTAATTTGTACTTTCCTAATTATTAGTGACGTTGAGCATTTTTAAATTTACCTGTTGGTCATTTGCATATGTTCTTTTAAGAAATATCTATTTAGGTCCTTTGTCCATTTTAAAATTATTTTTTAATTGACAAATAAGAATTATACATATTCATGCAGTATGCAGTCAATGTTTTGATACATATAATGTATAGTGATCAGATCAGGATAATTATTAGCATATTTATCATCTCTAACATTTATTATTTCTTTGCATTGGAAACATTCAATATCTTCTTTCTAGATCTTTGAAATTCTATAATATATTATTTTTAACTATAGTCATATTCTGGTGGTATAGAACACTAGAAATTATAGTCATACTACAGTTGTATAGAACACTATAAATTATTTCATCTATATAGTTTTAATTTTGCATTCTTTAATAAATGTCTCCCAATCCAGTCCTTCCCACTACCCTTTCCAGCCTCTAGTAGCCTCTATTCTACTTTTTACTTCTATGAGATCCAGTTATTTTTCTTAGCTTTTACATATAAGTGAGAACTTATGGTGTTTAACTTTCTTTTTTCCTCATTTATTTCACTTAATATAATGTCCTCCAGTTTCATTCATGTTACTGTGAATGACAGAATTTCATTCTTTTAGGGCTGGTCACAGTGGCTCATGCCTGTAATCCCAGCACTTTGGAAGGCCAAGGTGGGTGGATCACTTGAGGTCAGGGATTCAAGACCAGCCTGGCCAACATGGCAAAACTCCATCTCTACTAAAAGTACAAAAATTAGCCAGGCATGGTAACACACGCCTGTAATCCCAGCTACTATGGAGGCTGAGGCAAGAGAATTGCTTGAACCCAGGGGGCAGAAGTTGCAGTAAGCTGAGATTGCACCACTGCACTCCAGCTTGGGTGACAGAGTGATACTCCGTCTCAAAAAAAAAAAAATTTTCATTCTTTTATATGACTGTAAAGTATTCCATTGTGTATATATAGTACATTTTCTTTAGTCTTTCATCTGTTGTTGGACACCAAGTTTAATATATCATGGCTATTATGAATAGTTCTGCAATAAATATGAGAGTGCAGATAACTCTTCAATAGCAAAACCGGACAAAGGGACAACAAAAAAGGAAAACAACAGGCTAATATCCCTAATGAACATAGACACAAAAATCCTCGATAAAATACTAGCAAACAAAGTCCAACAACATAAACACTGATCAAGTAGGATTTATCCCCGGGATAAAAGGACAGTTTTATACATGCAAATCAGTAAATGCCATATGTCACATCAATACAATGAAGGAAAAAACATATGACCATCTCAATAGATTCAGAACAAAACTTTTAATAAAATTTAATATCTCTTTTTTAAAAACTTCTATTTGAGATTTAGGGGTACGTGTGCAGGTTTTTTACATAGGTAAACTCATGTCATGGGGGTTTCTTGTGCAGATTATTTCATCACCCAAGTACTAAGCCTAGTACCCAAGTGTTATTTTTTCTGATCCTCTCCGTTCTGCCACCCTTCATCCGCAAGTAGTCCCCAGTATCTATCATTCCCCTCTTTATGTCTATAAGTTATCACTTAGCTCCCACTTATTCATGAGAACATGCAGTAGTTGGTTTTCTGTTCCTGCATTAGTTTGCTAAGGACAATAGGGTCCAGCTCCATCCATGTTTCCACAAAAGAAATAATCACATTGTTTTTATGGCTGCATAGTATTCCATGGTATATATGTACCACATTTTCTTAATCCAATCTGTCATTGATGGGCATTTAGATTGATTCTCTATCTTCGAATAGTGCTGCAATGAACATTCACAAGCATGTGTCTTTATGCTTTGGGCCTTCTTCATCTAGACCAAATCTACTTCCAATAAGAGGGCTTTCTCTTTTGACCACTGTCTTCACTTATTGCAATTCATCCTTTCTTGATACAACTCTTTATAAATTACATATAGAAGAAAAGTACTTCAACATAATAAAGACCATTTATGAAAAACCCACAGTTAACATCTTACTGAAAAAACACTGCAACGAGCAAAGGATGCCCACTCTCATCATTCTTTTTCAACGTATTACTGGAAGTCTAGCCAGAACAATAAGGCAAAATAAAGAAATCAAATAATTCATATTGTTAAAAGATAATACTACCCAAACCAATCTATTTATTCCATTTAACTCCTATGAAAACACCATTGTCATTTTTCACAGAAATGGGAAGAAATCTAAAATTTGTGTGGAACCACAAAATACCCTGAATAACCAAGGCAATGCTGAACAAAAAGACCAAAGCTGGAGGTACCACATTTCTCAACATCAAACTATACTACAAGGCTACAATAACCAAAACAGCATGGTATCGTTACAGAAACAGACACATAGATTAAAGAACCCAGAAATAAAGCCACACACCTATAACTATCTGATGTTTGACAAAGTTAACAATAACAAGAAATGAAGAAAAGACTCCTATTCAATAAACAGTGCTGAGATAAATGGCTAGCCATATATGCAGAAGATTAAAACTGGACACATTCTTTCAACGTATACAAAAATCAACTCAAACACTGGATTAAAGGCTTAACTATAAAACCTAAAACTATATAAAACCATAGAAAATATCATTCTGGACATCAGCCTTGGTAAACATTTCATGACAAAGTCTCCACAAGCAATTGCAACAGAAACAAAAATTAACAAGTGGGACGTAAGTAAACTAAAAAGCCTCCACGTAGCAACAGAAACTATCAACAGAGTAGACAGACAACTTACAGAATTGAGAAAATATTTGCAAGCTATGCATCCTACAAAGATCTGATATCTGGAATCTATAAGAAACTTAAACATTTTAACAAGCAAAAAACAAACAATTCCATTAAAAAATGGGCAAAGAACAAGATGCTTCTGAAAAGAAAACATACTCATGAACAGCAAGCATATAAAACAATGCTCAACATTGCTAATCATTAGAGAAATGCAAATGAAAACCGCAATGAGATACCATCTCACACAAGACAGAAAGGCTATTATAAAAAGTGAAAAAATAACAGATGCTGGTGATGTTGCAGAGAAAACAAAATATGTATACACTGCTGGTGGGAATGTAAACTATTTCAGCCACTGTGAAAATCAGTTTAGAGATTTCTCAAAGAACTGAGCACTACCATTTAACCCAGCAATCCCACTACTGGGTATATAACCAAAGGAATATAAATCGTTCTACCAAAAAGACACAAGCACCTGTATGTTCATCACAACACTACTCACAATAGCAAATACATGCAATCAACCCAAATACCCATCCATAGTGGGCTGGATAAAGAAAATATGGTATTTATAGACCATAGAATACTATGCATCCATAAAAAGGAACAAAATCATGTCCTTTGCAGCAACATGGAGGCAGCTGGAGACCATTATCCTAAGCAAATTAATTCAAGAACAGAAAACCAAACACTGTATGTTCTCACTTATAAGTGAAAGCTAAACATTGAGTACATGTTGATACAAAGAGGGGAACAATAGACACCACAGCCTACTTGAAGGTGGAGAGTGGAAGGAGGGTGAAGGTTGAAAAATTACCTATTGGCTATTACCCTCATTATCTGAGTGACTTAATTATTTGCACACCAAACTCCAGTGACACACAATTTACCCTTGTAACAAACCTGCACTTGTACCCCCTGAACATAAAATAAAAGCTGAAAAAAAATTTAAAAAAAATAGAAACATGGGGAAAGAGTGAAATAAAGGATTTTTAAAAGTGGGTTGGGCATAAATTTATGAATATGCTAAAAGCTTAATGAGAGGAAAATGATTAAATAAGAAAAAAGATAATTATACAATACTTTGCATAAAAGAGTCACTCAAATATTTGATGAATAGGTAGGTGAATGAATAAATGAATTAACTGCTAGAGCAAGATCTATGGTTGTCTACCGTTTTGGATTATCCATTTTACCATAAAACTTTATTAACCCAGATCAAAAGTTAAAATATGCACTTTGATTCAGTTACAGATATAACTTCCAAACCAGAAAATATTTCTAACTGGTTCCTCTACACAATATTAAGTCTATAGGCCCTCGTCTCTCTGTCTTATACTTGACATTTTAATGTTTATCATCTCAATATTTATCATGTCAAATGTTTATCATCTGAAATGCCATTTTATTCATTTTACTTTCTCAAAAGGGCATACATAGTCCTGTGCCTTATGCACAATAGGCACTCAATAAATATTTGTTCACTCACTTACTTCAGAATCACTCCAGATTTTCTTACTTATCAGTTTAATATAGTGATTATTTCCTGAGTGAAAACCCAAAACTACTACAAGAAAAATTATCTAAATTGTTCAACAAATGAATTGTATTTTTACACTCAAGAAGCTATGTGCTACTGCCAGCCAATCTTTTTACATGACTGATGAACAAATATGCCTTATGGTTGGACTACCTCATTGGTAGTATCATTATGTTTTCAATATATGATTGGAATATAGTCATGGACATTTTATGAAGTTCGAAAGTTAAGAAAAATATGGCAATAATGAGAAAGGAGTGGCAAAAAAGTCTTCCCTTATACACATTTTTAAAACATATTATAAATGCAGTCTTTGTTGACTAAATAGTAAAACATTTAGAATCTTTTCTCTATTCATTGAATCTTCTCATGCTTTGAATCCCTTCATCTTACACACATGGGGTAAGTATGAATGCAGAATTTTTTTTTTTAAATGAAGCAGATTTTTTTATACCATATCTTCCCTTGAGCATGTTTACTTTCCCAAGGTTGATTTTCTCCTGTTGCTCACTCTCATCAAAGGTATAAAGAATGAGATCTTGTATAAGAGATTTAACTATGTTAAAGGCAGAGAAAGTTTTTCTCCTTACACAGTAAACTGCAACATCAAGTTTCAAATATATTTATAAAAATGATTAGGGAAGCTCTGGTCTATATTAATTCTAGTTCATGAACAAGAGTAGTAATCAAATGAAGTTATTTTGGTTTTTGTTGTATACCAAATTTGCTATAAATTTGGCTCAAAGGCAAATTTAGCATTATATGTACATCCTCCTTAGCTAGTGCCATGCACATAAAAAGAGTAAATTTAAACCTTGAGGTAAAAAATATGGGAGACGTTTTTGTTTCTATTTTATCATAATTCCTTTTTCAATGTAGAATATGATAGGATATTACAGATGTTACATATAACCAATAATAAAATTTAAATTGAATAAGACAAATTAATGCTACTATTTATTATGATCAAATAGAATTTTATACAATTATTCACTTTTTATTTGAGCTCAGAAGTAAGAAATCATGTCCTACATGTATATTGTAAGATATTCCATTCTGCTTCTAAGCCATATCGCCTCAGAAAACAGGAGTTTTGGCAGTCAGGGTTCTTATAGCTGTATGAACTTGGCCAAGTTATTTAGTCTTTCTAAGACTCCATTCTCTTACCAGTCAAATGAAAAATTTGGGCAACAATTCCAACTTTTTCCTCTCTCAGGATCTAGGTAAATGTTGGTTGATGAATCTTTTGAGCCTCTAGATTTATGATTTTTTCTCCAACTCTTTTTCTTCTTCTTACAATTTATTTGTTGAATAAGTAAGTTCTGGATTTTACTGATGGCATTCCTGTGATGTTAGCATGTCCCTTGTCCCTGCATTTCTTGAAAAGTGCTAGTTAGATGTAGACTTGATCAAACCTTGATTTAATTTTGTGGCAACAACATTTTGATGATAACACTGTGATTTATAAGAGGCACATAATGTCTTTTTGCTTTTCTTTTTGTGATGTTAGCAACCATTGATAGTCATTGGCAAGAATCATAATTTCTATAGAGGTTTTTAAGTTTGCTCTAAATTAATAGTTTAAAAATACATGGTGTCACTGTGAGAAACTGTTTATGCTCAGTAATAATGTAGCTTCCTCTTTTATTATATAAAAGTTACAAATTTCTATTTACTTCTCAAGATTTTTGGTCAATAGAAAATATCAACAGAAACGAAATAGACAGAAACACAAGGTGTTGCATATGTGGTTTTAAAAGAAAAATAATTTCCAAGTTCATAAAAGATAAGAAAGGCAGATAAGAAAATAAAGCAGCAGGACACATTCAAATTACTTAATTTTGTTATGGCCAGGGGAAGCATGCTTATTTGATAGCTTTTCATTCCTGGAAACCAAATAAAAATACATAAGTAGAAAGAAGTCAGCATTCCTGTCTTAGCTTATTTTCTGCTGCTATAACAGAATATCTGAGACTGGATAATATACAAGGAAAAAAATATTTGGCTCACTGTTCTGGAGTCTCGAAAGTCCAAAAGCATGGGACTGGCATCTGGTGAGGGTCTTTGTGCTGCATCATCTCATAGCAAGAGGAAAAGACAAGAGAATGCAAGTGAAAGAAAGAAGGGGCAAAAAAGCAAGGAAGAAAGGGAGGGAAACTCATCCTTCTTCTCAGGAAACCACTCCACAATAATGAAATTAATCCATTCATGAAGACAGAGCCCTCATTATCTAATCACCTTTTAAATTTCCACCTCTCAACACCACTGCATTAGGGATTAGGTTTTCAACACATGCTTTTTGAGGGACTTATTCAAACTGCAGAAATTTCTAAATGCTTTCCTGAGAAATTCACTGAATTAGCTTTTCTAAAAAAAAAAAAAAAGGCTTGAAAAATCTTCTTTACTGTGCTGCAAATCTGAGTGACAATTTCCACCCTTAACCCTAACAGAAAGAAAGAAATACTTACCATATGCAGCAATTAAATTTGTGAGGAGACAAGACAGCCTTCTAGTTAGGCAGCACCAGAAAACTTCTCCAGAGGAAAGAGCACATGGAAATGAAGTGATAGTCCACCATAATGTCAGCACCCAGGGCAAAAGAGAAGCCTTGTCATAAGATTTCTGCATTACAGTGAGGGAGAACTCTTGTGTCTTTGGAGAAAGGAGCCATAGAGCTGGAGCCATAGCATAAATGGCTAAGTTTATGAAGTGGAATAAAGGATCTGCTGTCATAATCTAAAGCCATTTGTGCAGCAAGCAATTACATACGACTTTTCTCTTAGACTATGCCTATGTGACCTTTTGGCTTGTAGAGTAGCACATTAGACATAGTTCCAGAAGGAGCAGTTTCATCCAGAGAGTGAAAGTAAGTCTGCATCTAAAGTATAAAACACTAAAATAAGCAATTACAGTTTGAGTAGGAAGAGAAAACATAGGTCTCAATAAGGGAATCACAGAAAATTCTAACAGGAAAATTCTGACATGAGATTTTCTGTTTCAAAAGTTTACGTAGGTCAGCCATGGTGGCTCAGCACTTTAGGAGGCTGAGGTGAGTGGATCACCTGAAGTCAGGAGTTCAAGACCAGCATGGCCAACATGATGAAACCCCATCTCTACTAAAAATGCAAAAATTATCCAAGTGTGGTGGTGGGTGCCTGTAATCCCAGCTACTCTGGAGGCTGAGGCAGGAGAGTCACTTGAACCAGGAAGGCGGAGGTTGCAATGAGCTGAGATTGAGCCATTGCACTCCAGCCAGGGTGACAGAGCAAGACTCCATCTCAAAAAAAAAAAAAAAAAGTTTATGTAAAATATGTTTGTAACTCTGAATACATTTTTTAATAGAAAGCAAGGTTCATACAATAATGAAGTTACCAGGCAGCTTAAGAGATGATGATCTTAGGATTAGCTATTTATTTTATTATTCATTCATTGATTCATCAAAAATTTGATCTCCTACTATGTCTAAACACTGGAGATGCAGAAGCAATTGTCAATTCCTAATTATATACCACTGAAACAACTTAATACTGCACAGTATCAGGTATAATTATATTTTCCATCTATACTTCAATGAAAACATACTATAATACAAATAGTCAAATACGTTGTAGATAACCAATGGTTGAAATGTCATCCTTGGTAAATCACTTTTTAATGGTTTCCTGCAAATAGAAGAGTTTCTCTAGTTTATTAGAAAGAAGAGAGGTTTGGAGGCCGTAATCACTCTTGCTATTTGGTGGCAGTAGGGGTGAACGTGAGTGAGCTGATGAAAGAATAGGTAAAATAGTACATTTCCAAGTTTCTGAATGTAAGGAAGAAGAGGTAATCTTTTCTTCTTGACCCTCAGGACTCTGAAATTGGATGACCATTATCTTTGACTAAAGCCGTGTATGAAGCAATGGGCCAAAGAAGCTAACAAACCTTCATAATAGACACATTTGTGTTCCCTTTGCTCCCGACAACACAAGGTGCTGTGGTCAGAAAACGTCCCCCAAAGTTCATGTGTTGGAAGCTTAATCTCCAATGCAACAGTGTTGAGAGGTGGGGCCTAAAAAGAGGTGACTGTGTCATGAGCACTCTGCCCTCATGAATGGATTAATGTCATTATCTTAGGAGTAGGTTAGTTTTTGTGGGAGTGGGTTTCTTATAAAAGTGAGTTTAACCCTCACTTGCTCTCTTTCCTGTGCACTTACACTCTCTCCCCATATGATGACTTCCACCATGGGAGTGACATAGTAAGAAGGCCCTCATTATATGCCAGAACCTTGATATTGGACTTCCCAGCCTTCAGAACTGTCAGAAATATAATTTTTTCTTTACAAATTACTCAGTCCTTGGTATTTTGCCACAGAAACAAAACAAACTAAGACACATGCTACATACATAATTACAACTTTTGGATGTGATTCATCTACTCAGGACACCATCACTCACTTTCAACAACCACATTGTATGTAGTTGTAAAATTTATTTTAAAACTTTACTATCATTTGCTCTTCATCTTTCTTCTCCTTGGACCAGTGATGAACATCAAATTGAATGTTTCTCTAGAGAGTGATTTTGTCACTATTTGATGCTACGAGTTCTTCAATACTTTGAACATCCATTTCAATAAATTCAGACTCTTTAGCAGGATCTATGATTTTAAATTTTGATTCAATCTCTTTTATATTCACACTTCTCTCAATAGCTCTTATCATTTCCAACTTTCCTATTAACCTATACAATTTTCTAGGTCTCTTAGACTCGCCTACTTTCTTAAAGAGTTTTTCCACCTGCTTGGAAGATAGTTATATAAACACAGGAGAATAAGAGAGACTATATTAAAACCATAATAAACACATGATAATATAGTACCCTACATTAAAACAATAAAGACATGAAATCCTCTTGGAAAAACAGCTATATTAAGAATCCAATGGACTCTGCAACCTCTCATCTGGAACTCATGTGTAATTAAAATATTTTCAGTAGTGTATACATACACAGTTGTTACAATAGATTATTTCGGGTGGTGAGTAAATTTCAAGTAAAATTTTTTTGCAAGTTATAATATCAAATATTCAGAAACTGAGAGTTCAGATTATTAGGACTATGTGTCCTTAAAATCAGGCAAACAATGAATTTACCCTGAACAGCTTAAAATCTGATCAGTTTTAGTTTAGGCAGTAATAATATTTGCTCATATGTCACTGCCAAAATCCATATCTCTCACAAAAATTAGGTGGCTTTCATCATGAAAAACTGTGATTTAAAATGGTAGGCAACTATATGGGTTTCATAGAAGCTAACCAGTGACCATACTACACTAAACAGATATAGCTCAATGACACTTGCACTGGGCCTACATTACATAAAACCATGTATTTGAAAAAAATTTATAATTATCTTTTCTTTATTTTTATCAGATTGGATTAGTTCAAAAGACCATTCTTCGAGTTCTGAAATTCTGCTTCATCCAATCTATTGATAAACCTTTCAATTGTACTTTGAAAATTTTAAGTAAGTTTTTTAATTCCAGAAGCTCTGAATTATTTCTTTTTTAAGATGTTTATCTCTTAATTTATTTCCTGGGTTGTTTTAGAAGTCTCTTTGTGTTGATTTTAAACCTCATCTTGGATCTCAATGACCTTCCTTGCAATCCATGCATTGAATTCTTTAACTGTTATTTCTGAGTTTCCATTTTAGCTAAAGACCATGGCTGGACAGCTAGTGTCATCCTTTAGTGATGTCACTACATTCAGACTTTTCATGGAGCTCAAACTCTGTGCTGGTTTCTTCTCATCTAGAGATGTTGGCACTTCTAATTTTTGTAATGATTTTAGTGTGAATATTATTTTTTTCTTTTTCTTTCTTTCCCTTTGATGTTATTATTAATTTTTTTCTTTACCTTTTTGTTTCCTCCTCTCCCTAGGGAATGTGATTGTAGAAAATGCTGGGTAGGGTCTTTGGCTTTGCTTCTATAGCTCTAGGCATTTCTTTCAGCAGGTTTTATATTGGGATGTGCAGTTTGTGCTACAAGCCCATAGATGGTACTTATAGGTATGAGCTGACTACAGCCAACATGGTTATGTATATACCTGATTCTCATTTAATCAAGCAATGGGCTGATCAGTGGAATGCACAGTGGTCTAAGCTCCCTGCTCATCTCTGGGGTAGAAAGTCAGGACCCACAAAAAGTAGGGCCAGACTGGGCAGGTCTGCCTGCAAGTCCTCTAACGGCAGGCATAAGAACCAGTGCCAAGGGATAATCTACTTGGTGGCTGCCAGGTACCAAGAGGTATGCCTAGGTGTGGAGCTGGGAAACCTCCTTTGCTCCAAGTTCCCTGCATAGAGATGAGGGCATAGCCTAAGCTCCTATTCCAAGAGAGTTGTTGCTGTAGGTGCCTGGAGGTATGCCTGGTTGTGGAGCAGAGAGGGCCCCCTTGCATCAAAATTTCTGCACAAGATGAATGGGGCAACTTAGGCTGCTGCACCAGGAAAGCCTGTGCTCTAAATGACTGGAGATCTACCTAAGTGTGGAGCAGAGACGGTCCCCCGGCACCAGGATCTCTGCCAGGAACGATGAGGTGTCTCAGCCTGCTAAATTAGGGTGCTCCTAATGCCTGGAAACCTGCTTGGGCATGGAGTGGAGAGTCCTCTTGCAGAAACATCTATGTCTGGGAAGGGTGGGGCAGCTCAGGCTGCTGGTCCAGGCAATTAGGTGCCCCAAATGCCTGAATTTCTGCTTGTGGTGAAGCAGTGAGGGCCCTGCTACACCATGTTCTCAGGGAAGTAGTGTAGGGCACACAGCCATCGCATATGCAGATCAGTTCCAAGTCAACAAGCTGGCCCTGGCTCTAAGTCTCAGCACCCAAGGGAAACTTCAGCTATAGCAGTTCTCCTCAAATTCCAGGCCTACAAGAGGAGAGAACACAATTCTAGCACCTACTACTGAGGTGCTTTTCACGGTTCTGGCTAACCCACTTCAGAGTAATTGCTCCAATTTCTGCCCTTAGATTAAAATGCCTGCACAGTCACACTGCTGGGTCACCAAATGGCTGACTTTGCATGCATCAGTATTAAAAATGGCATCCTGCTCTCACTCTTGGATCTGGGAAAATGTCTGCAGATATTCCCAGTGTCTTTCCCACACAGCATCTCCAAGCCCCTCCTTAACTCCAGGAGCTGGGAAGCACAGAGCTCTCCCTTGGCCTGGGTTGCTTGGATCCCCATGGGAAGGTGAGTCACAGAGGGAGAACCTCTGTCTCTCACACACTGGGGCTGCACTCACTTTTATTAGCTGGACTCTGTCACGGAAATGTTTGCCAGCACTCTCTTCTCTGGGACCTGGGATTATCTTCCATGATTCCAGGGGATTCTCACTTTCCTTCTTGAAAGAAAGCTTACAGAGTTGATCTTTATGCACTATCGTTCTATTTACAAGTGGCCGAGGCTCACTGAAACCCTCTAATTCACCATCTTGGAGAAAAAAAAAAAATGTTTTATTATACTTTAAGTTTTAGGGTACATGTGCACAATGTACAGGTTTGTTACATATGTATCCATGGGCCATGTTGTTTTGCTGCACCCATTAACTCGTCATTTAGCATTAGGTATAGCTCCTAATGCTGTCCCTCCCCCCTACCCCCATGCCACAACAGTCCCTGGAGTGTGATGTTCCCCTTCCTGTGTCCATGTGTTCTCATTTTTCAATTCCCACCTATGAGTGAGAACGTGAGGTGTTTGGTTTTTTGTCCTTGTGATAGTTTACTGAGAATGATGGTTTCCAGTTTCATCCATGTCCCTACAGAGGACATGAACTCATCATTTTTCATGGTTGAATACTATTCCATGGGGTATATGTGCCACATTTTCTTAATCCAGTCTATCATTGTTGGACATTTGGGTTGGTTCCAAGTCTTTGCTATTGTGAATAGTGCCGCAATAAACATACACGTGCATGTGTCTTTATAGCAGCATGATTTATAGTCCTTTGGGTATATACCCAGTAATGGGATGGCTGGGTCAAATGGTATTTCTAGTTCTAGATCCCTGAGGAATCGTCAAACTGACTTCCACAATGGTTGAACTAGTTACAGTCCCTCCAACAGTGTAAAAGTGTTCCTATTTCTCCACATCCTCTCCAGCACCTGTTGTTTCCTGACTTTTTAATGATCCCCATTCTAACTGGTGTGAGATGGTATCTCATTGTGGTTTTGATTTGCATTTCTCTGATGGCCAGTGATGATGAGCATTTTTTCATGTGGTTTTTGGCTGCATAAATATCTTCTTTTGAGAAGTGCCTGTTCATGTCCTTCATCCACTTTTTGGTGGGGTTGTTTGTTTTTTTCTTGTAAATTTGTTTGAGTTCATTGTAGATTCTGGATATTAGCCTTTCGTCAGATAAGTAGGTTGCGAAAATTTTCTCCCATTCTGTAGGTTGCCTGTTCACTCTGATGGTAGTTTCTTTTGCTGTGCAGAACTCTTTAGTTTAATTAGATCCCATTTGTCAATTCTGGCTTTTGTTGCCATTGCTTTTGGTGTTTTAGACATGAAGTCCTTCCCCATACCTATGTCCTGAATGGTATTACCTAGGTTTTCTTCTAGGGTTTTTATGGTTTTAGGTCTAACATTTAAGTCTTTAATCCATCTTGAATTAATTTTTGTATAAGGTGTAAGGAAGGGATCCAGTTTCAGCTTTCTACATACGGCTAGCCAGTTTTCCCAGCACCATTTATTAAATAGGGAATCCTTTTCCCATTGCAAGGCTGGTTCAACATATGCAAATCAATAAATGTAATCCAGCATATAAACAGAAACAAAGACAAAAACCACATGATTATCTCAATAGATGCAGAAAAGGCCTTTGACAAAATTCAACAACGCTTCATGCTAAAAACTCTCAATAAATTAGGTATTGATGGGACGTATCTCAAAATTATAAGAGCTATCTATGACAAAACCACAGCCAATATCATACTGAATGGGCAAAAACGGGAAGCATTCCCTTTGAAAACTGGCACAAGACAGGGATGCCCTCTCTCACCACTCCTATTCAACATAGTGTTGGAAGTTCTGGCCAGGACAATCAGGCAGGAGAAGGAAATAAAGGGTATTCAATTAGGAAAAGAGGAAGTCAAATTGTCCCTGTTTGCAGATGACATGATTGTATATCTAGAAAACCCCATTGTCTCAGCCCCAAATCTCCTTAAGCTGATAAGCAACTTCAGCAAAGTCTCAGGATACAAAATCAATGTACAAAAATCACAAGCATTCTTGTACACCAATCACAGACAAATAGAGAGCCAAATCCTGAGTGAACTCCCATTCACAATTGCTTCAAAGAGAATAACATACCTAGGAATCCAGCTTACAAGGGATGTGAAGGACCTCTTCAAGGAGAACTACAAACCACTGCTCAATGAAATAAAAGAAGATACAAACGAATGGAAGAACATTCCATGCTCATGGGTTGGAAGAATCAATATCGTGAAAATGGCCACACTGCCCAAGGTAATTTATAGATTCAATGCCATCCCCATCAAGCTACCAATGACTTTCTTCACAGAATTGGAAAAAACTACTTTAAAGTTCATATGGAACCAAAAAAGAGCCCGCATCGCCAAGTCAATCCTAAGCCCAAAGAACAAAGCTGGGGGCATCAAGCTACCTGACTTCAAACTATACTATAAGGCTACAGTAACCAAAAC
>NW_026652283.1:108416661-108440967 GCF_009828535.3 Hylobates moloch
TACTTTAAGTTTTAGGGTACATGTGCACAATGTACAGGTTTGTTACATATGTATCCATGGGCCATGTTGTTTTGCTGCACCCATTAACTCGTCATTTAGCATTAGGTATAGCTCCTAATGCTGTCCCTCCCCCCTACCCCCATGCCACAACAGTCCCTGGAGTGTGATGTTCCCCTTCCTGTGTCCATGTGTTCTCATTTTTCAATTCCCACCTATGAGTGAGAACGTGAGGTGTTTGGTTTTTTGTCCTTGTGATAGTTTACTGAGAATGATGGTTTCCAGTTTCATCCATGTCCCTACAGAGGACATGAACTCATCATTTTTCATGGTTGAATACTATTCCATGGGGTATATGTGCCACATTTTTGGACATTGGTTGGTTCAAGTTTTGTGTGAATAGTGAAACCCAAAAAATACATGTGATGTGTTTTATAGCAGATGTTTATAGTCCTTTTTGTTTTTTTCTTGTAAATTTGTTTGAGTTCATTGTAGATTCTGGATATTAGCCTTTCGTCAGATAAGTAGGTTGCGAAAATTTTCTCCCATTCTGTAGGTTGCCTGTTCACTCTGATGGTAGTTTCTTTTGCTGTGCAGAACTCTTTAGTTTAATTAGATCCCATTTGTCAATTCTGGCTTTTGTTGCCATTGCTTTTGGTGTTTTAGACATGAAGTCCTTCCCCATACCTATGTCCTGAATGGTATTGCCTAGGTTTTCTTCTAGGGTTTTTATGGTTTTAGGTCTAACATTTAAGTCTTTAATCCATCTTGAATTAATTTTTGTATAAGGTGTAAGGAAGGGATCCAGTTTCAGCTTTCTACATACGGCTAGCCAGTTTTCCCAGCACCATTTATTAAATAGGGAATCCTTTTCCCATTGCAAGGCTGGTTCAACATATGCAAATCAATAAATGTAATCCAGCATATAAACAGAAACAAAGACAAAAACCACATGATTATCTCAATAGATGCAGAAAAGGCCTTTGACAAAATTCAACAACGCTTCATGCTAAAAACTCTCAATAAATTAGGTATTGATGGGACGTATCTCAAAATCATAAGAGCTATCTATGACAAAACCACAGCCAATATCATACTGAATGGGCAAAAACGGGAAGCATTCCCTTTGAAAACTGGCACAAGACAGGGATGCCCTCTCTCACCACTCCTATTCAACATAGTGTTGGAAGTTCTGGCCAGGACAATCAGGCAGGAGAAGGAAATAAAGGGTATTCAATTAGGAAAAGAGGAAGTCAAATTGTCCCTGTTTGCAGATGACATGATTGTATATCTAGAAAACCCCATTGTCTCAGCCTCAAATCTCCTTAAGCTGATAAGCAACTTCAGCAAAGTCTCAGGATACAAAATCAATGTACAAAAATCACAAGCATTCTTGTACACCAATAACAGACAAATAGAGAGCCAAATCATGAGTGAACTCCCATTCACAATTGCTTCAAAGAGAATAACATACCTAGGAATCCAGCTTACAAGGGATGTGAAGGACCTCTTCAAGGAGAACTACAAACCACTGCTCAATGAAATAAAAGAAGATACAAACGAATGGAAGAACATTCCATGCTCATGGGTTGGAAGAATCAATATCGTGAAAATGGCCACACTGCCCAAGGTAATTTATAGATTCAATGCCATCCCCATCAAGCTACCAATGACTTTCTTCACAGAATTGGAAAAAACTACTTTAAAGTTCATATGGAACCAAAAAAGAGCCCGCATCGCCAAGTCAATCCTAAGCCCAAAGAACAAAGCTGGGGGCATCAAGCTACCTGACTTCAAACTATACTACAAGGCTACAGTAACCAAAACAGCATGGTACTGGTACCACAACAGAGACATAGATCAATGGAACAGAACGGAGCCCTCAGAAATAATGCCGCATATCTACAACTATTTGATCTTTGACAAACCTGAAAAAAAATTTAATGCAATGACTGTAAATCTAATTATTCCAAAAGAAGTCCTTCTAACAGAGAAGAGACTACAATTATTTTTACATATAGTGAAAGAGAGGTCATTTTTATGCTAACGAAGTGTCAGACCATATAGGGTTTTCATAAACATACTGTATAACCGGTAGCTTTCTTATCTTGAAACCTCAATCTCTTAATAGATCTTTAGACACTTGTGCAAATTCCAACAGATTTTAGAACAGGCAATTATTTTTTCAATGAATCCCACAAAAACACCATAGAGGAAGTTGTTTCTAAGGTGATAAGATCAGTGTTAAATTTTAGAAGGAGTCCCATAATGTTTGCAGCCTGATTTTTTGCTTTTTCAGTCACTGAACCATCAATCTTCCAATCAACAGGCTTTTAAGGTGGGCCTACAAGCTGTCACTTGATAATTAAGAGGTATGTTAAAATAACAAAAGGTTCTTTTTCAGAGACGCATTAGATAATAGAAGTTTTAGTCTATACTAGCATACAGTAACTGGTTTAATAATGGAAAGATTATTGTTGTGGATGTTTGTAGTACACAATGTGTGCGAACAAGAACAGAAGCACATTTTGACCTTTAAGCACAGTCAAAAGTAGACCCTGCTAGAGAAAACCCATGCAGACTGTGGAGTACAGGACATTTGTTCTCACCTCATTTTCATTTTTCAGATGTGATGAATTCTATTGAGGCCTTCCTGCTGTGAAGCTCAGAAAGTCTCATGGTGGTGATTGCAGTGAGCAGAGATTGCGCCACTGCACTCCAGCCTGGCAACAGAGCGAGACTCCGTCTGAAAATAAATAAATAAATAAATAAAAATGTAAAAAAGAATCTCATGGTGCTTCATTGTTACAGGACCTTCTTCCAAGGCCCTGAAAGGGTTCCTAGCAAAAGCAAAGAGTTTTGATTTCGTTATGTTAATGTAAATTTTAAAATTCATAAATTGTTATGATTATTAGATTATTCTAAATGTTTACTTTCATGTTGTATTTTGTATTTCTAATTCCCTATATATTAAGTAGATATGACGAGAAAGTAAATAGAGCATAGCTATCTTAAAATAATATAATTATAAATCAAGGAAAATAAAAGAGTTCTCAACTGGAGGAATTTTTGTCTCCCTGGGAGATATTTGGCCATGTTTGAAGACCTTTTCGGTTCTCACAATAAGGAGGCAAGGCCACTGGCACCTAGTGAGTAGAAGCCAGGGATGCTTCCACCCGAAAATGCATAGTCAGCCCCTTGTAACTAGTGTTATCCAACCCAAAATGTAAACCATGTTCAGGTTGAGAGACCTCCACAATATCAAAATTAAGAAGTGGTAAGCCTAGATTTAGATCCAGTGTGTATAATTACAAAGCTTATGCTTTCTACTACCTTACACTGACTGGCTATAATAAATATCAGTAGAACAAACTAGTTTCAACAGTGTGGTGCACCAATGGTCATTGCATTTGCCTTCTTCATATTCTGTAATAAAAGCCAATGGACGTGCATGCTGCCATGTTGGATATGCTCTGTGGACAAAGGGGAGGTGGGCAAGGAAGATAGTCCTAGTCCTTTTCCAGCGTTATCTGCTCAGTTAATGGCATAATCACACACTCAGTTACACAAGGCATACCCCAAGGAACATCCTTCAGTTTGCTTTTTTCCTCCATTCACCATATGTACTAGCCCATTTTCATGCTGCTGATAAAGACATAACTGATACTGGGAAGAAAAAAATGTCAAATTGGTCTTACAGTTCTACATGGCTGGGGATGCCTCACAATCATGGTGAGAGGTGAAAGGCACTTCTTACGTGGCAACAGCAAGAGAAAATGAGGAAGAAGCAAAACCAGAAACCCCTGATAAACTCATCAGGTATCTTGAGACTTATTCACTATCACCAGAATAGCACAGAAAAGACCAGCCCCCGTGATTCAACTACCTCCCCTTGGGTTGCTCCCACAACAAGTGGGAATTCTGGGAGACACAATTTAAGTTGAGATTTGGGTGGGGACACAGCCAAACCATATCAGCATATTTTATCTCTATTATTTTATCTCTCTTGGAACATACTCCATGTTATCTTCTACCACTGCTTTAGCATTTACATTGGTGTACTCCTTTTCTACATTGTACTCAGATGATCTTTTTAAAATTTGTATCTGAACATGTTACCTTTCTATGTACTTATCCCTACATAAACTTCCCATCCTGTCACAATCCTGGCTTAAATCACACAATAACCTATCATTGGTTTCAGGGTATTTGCCCCAATCCCCCAATATGGCCTGTAAAGTCCTCTTAGTCTTTCCAGAATCACTGATCATCATGCTGTCTCCTGCTTGGTGCTTCAGCCACTGTTGCTTTTAGTTCTTTGACATAGATATGTTACTTCCTACTGCAAGGCCTTGTGCTATGCTTAAAACACCCTACTTCTCATTCCTGCTATTTTTCATCTAAAGCACATCTGATTTTGAGTAGTTCATATCCCTCTGTTCTAGGTTTTCATAGCACTATGAAAATCTCTTTTGTGAATTTACCATAGCTATAGTTTTATACTCATATGTGTGATTCAAAAAAAATATCACTTGCATTGTAAGCTACATGAGGGCTGGTACTGTGTTTTGCTTTGCTTGAAAAGCAAAGTATACTGACAGTCTATCCCCAGCATCACTCAGAGAACTTGGCATTTAATTGGGTTCAATAAATATTTGTTGAATGAATTATTGCAAGAATAAATAAATGGACGTTTGGATGAATAAATGCATGATATTAAAGGGCTGAATAGACTCAGGGTTAATATAAGCCTTAATGCTTAGTGTAACATAAGCTCTGGATAAGATCTGATAGCAGCTAAATGAGAGCAAACAAGGTCCTAGGCAACCAAAGATGGTTAGGCCAAGATAGGTATGAGCTAAAACTATTGAACATGCTGACTTTTTCTGTTGAATAAAGCCTTTCAAACTGGACTTTTCCGTGAACCAGACAATCATTTTGCCACAGAATCTTCATGAGTGAATATAAGAGGACCTGACTTTGATAAAGATTATGCCACTAATCTAATTCCACCTAGAAAAAAATACAGTATCCTCCAAAAGACTCACAAGTCTAATTCCAAGGTAACTTCTCATGGTCCAGCAGAGGAAATCGGACTCCTGGCATCAGAGCCTGCAACATGAGCAACACAGGCAGGCTCAATATAGTCATGTATCTCTTAATGACGGAGATATGTTCTAAGAAATGCATGGTTAGGCAATTTTGTTCTTGCATGAATATCATAGAATGCACTCACACAAAACTAGATGGTTTAGCCTATTACACAGCTAGGCTATATGATATAGCCTATTGCTCCTTGGCTATAAATTTGTACAGCATGTTCATGTTACCGTATTGAATCCTGTATGCAGTTGTAACACAGTAATAAATACTTGTGTATCTAAATGTAGAAAAGATACAGTAAAACATGGTAGGAAAGATTAAAAACAGTATACCTATATAGGGCATTTACCATGAATGGAGCTTGCAGGACTGAAAGTAGCTCTGGGCGTTGGCAAGTGAGTGGTGAGTGAACGTGAAGACCTAGGACATTATTGTACTCTTCTGTAGACATTAGAAACACTGTACACTTAAGCAACACTAAATTTATTAAAAATAATTTTCTTTCTTTCTTTTTTTTTTTTCTTTTTCAGATGGAGTCTCACTCTGTCGCCCAGGCTGGAGTGCAGTGGCGCAATCTCGGCTCACCGCAAGCTCTGCCTTCCGGGTTCACGCCATTCTCCTGCCTCAGCCTCTCCGAGTAGCTGGGACTACAGGCGCCCGCCACCACGCCTGGCTAATTTTTTTGTATTTTTAGTAGAGACGGGGTTTCACCGTGGTCTTGATCTCCTGACCTCGTGATCCGCCCGCCTCGGCCTCCCAAAGTGCTGGGATTACAAGCGTGAGCCACCGCACCTGGACTCATTTTTATTCTTTCTTTATTTTTGTCTGACTTTCTTATTGCAGTGAACCAGTCTTCAATTTCTGAGATTCTTCCCTCAGCTTGGTTTACTCTGTTGTTAATACTTGTGATTGCACGTGAAATTCTTGTACTGTGTTATTCAGCTCTATCAGACCCATTAGTTTCTTTTTTATACTAGCTATTTTGTCCTTCCGCTCCTGTATGACTTTATTCTGATGCTTATTTTACTTGGATTGGTTTTCCCATTTTCCTGAATCTTTATGATCTTCGTTCCTATCTATAGAAATATTCCAAATTCTATTTTTGTCATTACAGCCAGTTAGTCCTGGTTAAGAGCTCTTGTTGAAGAACTAGTGCAGTCATTTGGAGAACAGATGACACTGTGGCCATTTGAGTTACTAGAGTTCTTGCATTTTTCATTCTCATCTCTGCGTGTGGATGTTCTTTTAACTTCAGTGTAGACCGAGAGCAGTCAATATAATTCTTTTTTGGATGTTTTCACCAGGCTGAGGCTTTCTGCAGGGTCTTTATTTCAAGCTGACTTCTTGTATCCGATTTCAGAGTGGGGTATGTTAGGAGGTATTTTTGGTGTTGAAGCTTTGGGGTGTGATCCAGCAGCTGGCACTTAGAATTTTTGGTCAGTTGGTAGATTTTTGCTCTGTTGTGTGGATCCCCTAGGTTTCCTCATAGTTGGAGCCATGTTTCCTCTCAGTTCTCTGAAAGTGTGAGTTCCTCTCCTCCTTGAGTGCTGGCTGTAGTTCACAACTTTACACTTTTGGGCTGCCTACTATGGCTCTGGGGTAATCTCAGCATTTATGTTTCTTGCCCAGCTTACAGGCAGCAGACAAGATCTTGGTAGTGGTTGTGGCCAAGGGTCATTTGCTTGACTCCTGGGGACTACACCCAGACAGATGCTGATCAGCAATCACTCAGTGCAATCATCCCAAGATGGAGGGTTTGTGCTGTGGTCCCAAGCCAGATGTTCCCTGTCTGATGACAAGCTGTGAGGGGTGTGTGGGACCCATGAGAAATGGACTGGCCTCCTCTCCTTGGGTCAACTTCTGCTTGTTGAAGGTGTGGATAAGGCACTTAGGGTCTTTGCTTCTTTGTTAGTCTGAGGATGGCAAGCACAGTTCCATTGCAGAGGCAGGGGCAGAGAGGCTTTCAAGTTGCCCCTGGAGGCTCTGTCCAGAAAGTTGCTGAGTTGGTGCTGGCTCAATAGCTCTGGCAGTGGGTGGCTGGAGGCCCAGGCCTGGAATACCTGCCCAAAGAGGAGATATGGGAATGGGCACTCAGGTAACATTCTGGCCATTTTTCTGCAGGGCTACTGCAGTATGCTTGAGGCTGCTCCAGTTCCTAGTCATCTCAGATTTTCCAGAATCTGGACGTATCACCAGTGAAGGCTGTGAAACAGCAGAGATGGCAGCCTGTCCCTCCCTCTGGGAGCTTTGTCCCAGGGAGGTATAAACCTGCTGCTGGCCCAAAGGCATCTGTCAGGGGTGGCTGGTGACCCCTTTTGTGAGTTCTTGCCCAGTGAGTAGGAATGAGATTAGGCCCCTGCTTAAAGCAACTGTCTGGTAGAAGAGCTGTGCTGTGCTTGGGAATCCATTCCACCCTAGATTGGTTCTAACTCTCTAAAGCCTGAAGGCTAGCATGGCTACAGTGCCCAAACAGCAAAAATAGTGGCCCACCCTCCCGGGAGCTCCTTCTGAGGCGGGTGCAATACCTCTACTCATAGCTGGCTGGAATTCCCAACCAGTTGTTATCTTGTGAGGTGCCATGAAAGCGGGGTCTGTGAGCTGTTGCTACTCAACCACCTGGTTTTAGCCTCATTCCTAGGAGTGTGTACAGGAGTCTAACCTCCTACTTTGCAGGAGCTGCAGCAACTTTTCCTGGAAAGCCAGAGTATCTAAGGCTGTAGGGTCTCTACACTTGCCTGAGCAGCTGTTCTGCTGAGACTCCATGTAGCTATGTCTGTCAGACTGAAAACTTGGCTCTGGTGGAGTGATTTCACAAGGAGACCTCCTGCCCTGAGTGTTGCAAAAATCTGTGGGAAAATCATGGTTTCCAAGGATCACTCATTCACTCACTACTTCCCCGGGCAAGGGAAGATCCCCTGGCTGCATATTGTTCCTAGGTAGGCCACTGTCCTCTCTTGTTTTCCTTCATTCTCTATGGACCAGGTTGTTTTCTTGATTAATCCCAATGCAAGTACCTCAATGTTTCAGTTGAAGGTGTTGTATTTACTTGACCTTTCTGTTCCTCTCCATGAGAGGCACACACACTAGCTGCTTCTAGTCAGACATCTTAGCCACTCCATAGCTCCATTTTAATCTTATGGGACCTTCGTTATGTAAGTAGTCTGTCATTGACCGAAACATCAATGTGCAGTACATGACTATATTGTAAGTTGTGAGCCTTGGACTTAAGCCACAGGGAGCCTGACAGTCTCTTTATTGTAAGAAAATAAAAAAATATGAGGAAAAGCAACATAGCCATAAAGTTCTAATGATGCTTCACATGCTTTTATGGAATCTAAGTTCAAATGCAGGAACTTGCTCTCTCTAAATGGTATGTAAAATGCAACGCTACAATCTAAATTTTAGATATCAAGAGAATGTTTACTTGAATTTAGGACTTTTATATGTCTCTTTCTCATTCTAGCGGTTCATTCTCCACCTTTAAATGACCTTTCTCTAAAACTGTAAAATATAATCTCTTAAAAATGTTGCATTTAGAATAAAAAATAAGACTTTAATCTAGATGAATATGGTAATATAAAAAAGAGTATAATGTTTTAGCCTTAGAATTTGTCTTAATAACTCAATAATGTAAAATTCAACTTTTACTCTCTTATTTTTGTGGTGACTTTTAAATCCATTTATCATCATGTTGCCAATGATCAGCTACAAAACAACACAAATGGGTTGTTTTTTCCCCAACTAATTCCAAAATGAAAAATCAAAGGATTTGCCAGAATCAAAAGATGGGTGGTGCCTTGATCCTTCTTGCTTTCACTATATCTTTATACAAATGAGTCAGGTTGCTCAGCCCTTCTGAAGCTGTAAACAAGCCTTAAATCTGTAAGTGACATGACTCTAGACAAGCACAGATACCCTAAGAAAATGAAATGCTGAAATTAGAAATGCTCATTGCTTTGCATCACAAACAGGCTCACTGTGCATTTTTCAAACAAAATAACATAAAGTGATGACCAACTTGACCTGGTCGGCACTTTCTTTCAGGACAAACAAAAGGGAAATTGACTTATTCTTCTAAAGTAATAACTGCAATGACAACATAATTGGTATCCAAGTGGCACGTTTTACTTGAACTGTTGAAAGGCTCCACATTAAAGATTAAGCCACTATGAAAAATTCCAAGTTTAAAACTCAATTTTATCTAAGATGGCTAAGTATAAAACATTTCTGAAGTGCCGACATATCCCAATACTCTTGATACTTTCTCCAACTCTTCTTGAATAAACAAGAATCGGTTTATAAAAATTACAATTAGCCAGAAAGTGAAGCAAACAGGTAGATGTCACAGATCATTGACTTGTGCCTTCAACAACTATTTGAGGGGTCTGTGATGTGCATAGTGCTATAAAATACATAAAACAAATGAGACAAGATCTATTCCCTTAATAATGAGTGTTGTGCGCCAGACATTGTGCTAAGTGCCATATAAGCATTATCTTATTTAATCCCCACAACAACCCTGTGATATAGTAACAGTATTACCTGAATTTTACAGATGGTGTAATTAAGATTCAAAGAGGTCTTTTGATCAAAGCCATAGAACTAGTAAATGGTGAGGCAGGATGCACTCGCTACTATTAACTGTTACATTTTATGAAGTGCAACAGATAAGTTACCAGCTAATTAGAGTCAAAGCAGAATGAAATAACTGGCTTAATAAATGCTACTTTTAACTTTGAGGACATGAAAGACTGATAGGTGAGGTATTATGACATCCATTTGCTTCTTTGCATTCAGATCCCTTATAGTCAATCAAAGAGGTTTGACCCTGCAAACCACATTTCCCAGACTCCTTTTCTGCCTAGGTTGGGACAATGGGAAGTACTCACTGGTAGATGATGAGAGGAAGATGGAAAAAATGAGATAAACCAGGATATTTCTCCCTCTCTCTTTTTTGAACAGTATCTCCTTCCTTAAGCAGTGGTACCCGTGACTTCACAGTTGTTCCCAATCCCATTAGGTTGTTCCATTCTAGTTCTAGCTTCTGCCAAGGGGCTCTAAGCCATGGTTACATCACCCCTCCCTCTGTCCCTTCAGACTTGAAGTTGATGACAACTTTTAGGAATTGCTATTGTCTGGTTTGCTTTTCCTTTTCCTACGTGCTCTTTTAGCTCTTCTAACGCCTTTTTACTAATTCCCCATACTGCATTCCTTCTAATTGAATTACTGGATTTTATTTTTATGGCTAGATCCTGATTGATACAGATATTACAGAGGTTTAGCTAGACCTGGAAAGAATGGGTGGATTATAGGATTTTTAAAAATGAGGTTGAGTAGTCCTTGCAGCAGCTCTCAGCTTTGTCTTCCCTCTTTCACACTCATGACCACTCCAAGTAGGGAATGGGAACAATATTTCTTGTCACTTAAAAAAAAAACAACACCTTGAGTTAGACATCCTTTTTAAAGAGACTAAGTGGAAGACATTCTGGCATGGGTCTTATTTTTTACTGCCCAGGACTATTAAGTCAAACAAAACAAAAATTTGTTTCATCGTCTTGGAAAAACAGATGGTGAATGATGTTAAAGGCATATATGGCATTGAAGTGTGACTGGGCCTTCTGTACTTCCTGCGTTTTGGATTCTGGGCATAGTGTGTTGAAGGCAAATTAAACAACAGAAACCAGAAAGGAGGACATTCTATGCCTGCCGCAATTAGTGTAACCAAGATGCAGGTGGCCTGGCAAAATGGCTGTAGATGCTCCATATTGGCAAGGAACAACACAAGAAGAGAAATACTCCAAAGCTAAAGCATGTAGCATTATGCAAACAAAGCAGTGTACCTTGTATATACAAACCAAGAAAATGCTACAGGATAATATATTACATCAAATTTTATAAATAAATACAATAAATATAAATAGTGAGATTGCTAAACAGTTATTGAAGAAAAAATAACAGCTAGAATTTGTGGAGTTCTCAATCGAGGTTATGAGGGAGAACTAAGTCCTGATGTCCTAAGTCAGTGGCTCTCAAAGTACAGTCTTCCAACAGTGACACCAAGCATCACTTAGAAATGCAAATTCTCAGCCATTACCCCAGAACTATAGAATCAGAATCAGAAGCTATAATCATCATTTTCAGTTTGTAGATTAAAAAATTAAATCTGGGCCGGGCGTGGTGGCTCACACCTGTAATCCCAGCACTTTGGGAGGCCGAGGCGGGCAGATCACGAGGTCAGGAGATCAAGACCATCCTGGCTAACACAGTGAAACCCCGTCTCTAGTAAAAAAAAAAAAAAAATTAGCTGGGTGCAGTGGTGGGTACCTATAGTCCCAGCTACTCAAGAGGCTGGGGCAGGAGAAGGGTGTGAACCCAGGAGGCGGAGCTTGCAGTGAGCCGAGATCACACCACTGCACTCCAGCCTGCTTGACAGAGCGAGACTCCGTCTCAAAAAAAAAAAAAAAAAAAAAAAAATTAAATCTGATAGGCTAAGTATCATGATTCTGAGGTCAATTAAGTAATACAGTTAGAATTAAAATTGATTGTATGACATACTTTACTGTACCATACACAGGACCAACTATTCTACCTGAATATCATGGCAAAATGGTGATTTTCCATGATGTTGGACATTAGGCAGAGTTTTCCAAAGGGGTATCTTCTCATTCACAAAGTGAATACCCCTGGTCCCACAGGGCTATCAGACAAATATCTCTCTGCTCTGGAAATTGGAGCATACCAATCATGCATCCTGCCAGAGTCCAGTAATTCTATCCTCTCTGCTGATATGCAGCAATGCAGCTTAGTTGATGAAGGCATTATCTTCAAAAACAGGATTTGCCAATTGCTTACTGTGAACTTTGACAAATTTCTTAATCTTTTTGAGTCTCAGTTTCCTCATTTATATAATGAACATATTAACATCTCTGTACTGGAGGTTTGTAATGTGAATTACTAAGAGAAGGTTTGCAAACTTCTTAGCACACTTCTTGCTATTGGTTCTTTCTCTTGTGTCTCTTTTCCATTTCTGAGAAAACTAATAGTTACTCCACGGCCATGTAGTAGATGGAAGTCATTGTATTGTTATAATGTTTGTTTAGAGAACCAGTCATGAAATTTTTACATTTTATTTTATGATTTAACAACAGGAATTCTCAACTTTAGCACTATTTAAATTTAAGGCCAGATAATTCTTTGTTATAGGGAGTGTTCTGTGCATTGTAGGATGCCAATAGCACCCTCTCCTAGTACCCTGGTTTTGGCAACCAAAAAAACAATGTCAAGCATTGTCAAATGTCCCCTGGGTGCAAAAATCATGCTTCTCTCCCCACACAATTCTTCAGCATTAAACTGGAATCTTGTTTAAGGGGGGCTAAAATAAAAGAGGGTTATTCTACCCTGTTGCACAGAAATCGTGGAAACCAGTTATTAAGCCTTCACAGAGGATTTTTGCTAAATGGATTTACAACTACACACATTTTGGCAGATCATTTACTTTGACAAAAAATATGTTCACTCCAAAGAAGCAAATTGGTGAACTAGGGCAGGTAATTTAATAATTTGGGTAGAACAGTAGCCAACTATTAAATAAATACTGGTGTTTTATGTCTGCCTTTCTATTTTCTTGATTTATCCATATTATGTTATTAAATTGAACCAGCTCTACCCAGAAAAACATAAGCCATCTAAGAATCTCTTAACAGTTACTATTAAAACATTACTGTTTTATTTGTTTATATTTTATTATAAGCACAAATCATAATCCCATTCTTCTTAGACACAATGCTTACTGTTTTCAATGATCAGTCCCTTAAGATGAAATATAAATGGTCTGCACCCCTCCCTGTGACAAACCAAGAAGCTCATGTAAGTCTTAGAAGGAAATGGATGGATTTTGTTTAACTATCTCAGATGAGTCTTGGGTTGTAAATAAAAGACAGAAGTTGGCTACTGGGGACTCCTAGCCATCTTAATTCAATCCACTTTCCTTTGGGAAATACCTTGGGCTAGACTAGCAGAGGGGTCTTAAAGTCTTGAGATAAAGTGCTGGGTGAGAGAGAGAAGCTGATCTGTGGTTCCATGTGATGAGTGTCTAAATGTAAATTTATCCTGGCTGATAAGAATGTGAAAGTCAATGAGGACAGCATCACTGGAGTATGTGGAATAGGATGTGTGTCTCAGTTGTCCATGTAGCTGGAGTAATCAAAGTATTGGTTTTCTTAACTGGGATTTGTAGTGTTAAGTGTATCTGGGCCATCACTCACTAGTCTGAAACACTGGAATAAGGCAAACTTATACTAGTTCAGACCAGTCCACATACTGGGTCCATTCAGTGTGATGTGAGCGTTCAGTTTGCCCTGAGTAGATATTCAGTCCAGGATGGAGAAAACAACTGTGCCAACAGCATACCTGGGTCATAGTGTCTAGAGTGTTCACCCTCTCAGAAGTGACTAATGTGGACTGGATAGTCAGGATGTTGCCACTCAGGATGAATCACTAGGTAATTGGACATTTCTCCAAAACCCTGCTAGGTATGATTTTCACTCTGATTTCCAAAGACTGTGGCTTGTTGTGGTTTTCACACATCACTGGAAACTTGAATGTTCATTGGCTGGAGAAATCACACAATAACCCTACAGAGCTGAAGTATGGAGAAATAGAATACAAGCCTCTCCTAGTTGGGGAAGACAATACAGATTAACCGATCAGATATTTACTTGACCCAGGTAGACCCAGTCAGATGTGTTTTTATTTTTTTCTTGACATTCAAAATGACTTTCTTTTCAATCATCGTTTGTGGGCTTGGATACAAAGCTGGACCACCATTTTCAAAGAGACACAAACCACTGTTTCACTGCTATCTGAAAGAAAAGTGAGCTCAGCAAACAATACATTTCTGAATGAGAAAAAAAGAACCAGCTAATATATAGCCTGTGTCCTCTTCACCTTACTGTTTACTTTTCCACTGCTCTTGCTCAAATAGTTATTTAGTGGATCAAATGCTTGAACGCTAGCCTGGCAGGCACTCAAGAAACAAAAACAATCTTTTTTTGTTCGTTTTTAATTTTTGTTTTGTTCTTGTTTTTATTTTAAGACCAGGAAAAAACATTCAAATGACACTGACAGGAAAGAGCAGATGTCTGCAGTTTATTTTCCTCGATTGGATTTTAATAGAATTTGCATAAGGCCCTATTTATTTTCACTTTATCGCATTAGGGAGTGTGGACTCAGGGAGCCAATGGAGGGTCACTGTTCATCCTGATTGATGGATGATGAAGTTGTGAGACTGGGATCGTTTGAGGAAAAGTCTGTGATTCAGAGCAGAGATAGAGAGTAATATTCACTATCGAGTAACAGCTGAAGATCAACTTGTACAACTTTTTCCCTGGGATCTCCAGGAAATAACAATAATAATCATTGTTAATAGTTCACCTTCCTTGAACATTCTGCTAAGCACTTTACATGAACAATCTAATTTAATATATTTTTCATTCTGTGAATAAAATAAAAGTCCATAGTCCCTTATTAGCAATTTTAACATACAATGGGCTCTCAAAACAAAACAAAATAACTTATTCTTCCCACCAACTTTGTGACAAACCTATTTGTGGCAAAACATGACTAGAACTGAAGTGCAGCTAAAAATGCTTATTATCCCACTTTGTGTGAATATTCATACATTTACTGCAGAAATAGTGCTGTGATGATTACTGGGTGCTGTATATCATGGGAAGGAAGGTATATAACTACCTTTCTAAAATCTGAAAAAAAAAAAAGTTTCCTGAAAAATGCTAAATTTCAAAATTTTTCTGGCCCCAAGGTTTTTGGAAAAGGTATTAGGGATTTATAAATTATTGTTATTCAAACTTCAAGGAAGAGAAAATTGACTTACAGAGGTTAAATAATTTGCTCTTCATAAAGTGTTTATAAAAGGGTCAGCTCCTTTGTCTTAGTGACCTTGGTCCAGTACACATTTTATATGGGCTTTAACTATATTTTAGGTTTCACTGGATAAGTCTCTAACTTCTCCTTCTCCCTGGCCTCCCGAGACATTACCAGAGAGAAAATCATTATACCACAATACAGTGGCCATATAATTTACATCTAAAATGGGACCCTTATGAGAATAAAGAGGACACTATTAATAAGTTTACTGTGATAAGGAGCACAAAGTAGAATTGTCTGGTACAGACTGCAACAAATGGTTCCCCTGTATATGTAAAACCTTTACAACATTTAATCTAAATGTGGACTCGAGAAAATTTGACTTTCCTCATGATGAGTTAACGCTTAACTTCTACTCTGTTCCCCTGACACTCTGAAAACTTTTCCTAGATATCCTTAAGTTTTTCCACTGCAAACCCCTGCTTAGAATGTCCCTCCTGTCTTCACCTGATGAAATTTTCTCCACTATCCAAGACACAGGTCGACTGGGGCCTACTGCAAAAAGCCTTCCTGAGCCTCCTCCTGTCCTCTGCACCTCCACAGCTCTACCTTGGTACCTCCCTTACAGGGTGTGTGCCTTGAGCTAGAGTTGGCTCAGGGGCATGTGTAGTGATAAGGCACCTAGCTGTGTGAAGGTGGTGATATCCATAGGTACATGCTTCTCATTGGTTTTTTAAGGTGAAGAACTTTTTGACTGTGGTATCTCTGACTGAGCCTGCTAGGACCAAAGTGCATTTAAATGTTGCTCAGTAAGTTTCAAAGATGAGAGACAATGTCTGTTTCAATGACAGCTGATTCTTCTGTCAGATGATGAAATTAATATTTTTGCTCTAAGAGGAACATTTATTTACCAAACATATCTTATTGGCCAGTCCTAGACTGTTTCTAACCCATGTTCCTAAAATTGTTACCTGCACAAGCTACATAAGAACTGCCCAGAGTATTTGTTTGAGTGCTCATCCCAATTCTGCCATATTCCATTTGTTTTCTGGGATGGGGCTCATAATATTGCATTCCAAATATATTCCCCAGATGACTATGAGTATGAGGCATACTATAGTTAAAAAGCCACTGCTCTAATTAAACTGGATTAAATAAAATAAGTCTTCCTTCAACTTCTAATGCAAGTTCTTCTCTTCCATCCTTCCTTCTTTTATTCTTCATTCGTTGTCTTCTTTCTCACTTTCTTCATTAAGAAAAAATTCAAGAATAAAAACAAATAAACAAAAAAGGCAACAAATAAGAGGACTTCGAAATAATTAAAATTTGGTCACATTTTCTCCTTTTGTCCCAGTCTTTCTTTCCCTCACAAACTTACAACACAAACCCACCACTAATGATAAAAAATGAAGACATATAGAGGATAAATGACAAATGCAGAATCTGAGGGAAGCTACTTTCACTTATCTACTTATTTGTTTAGTAATTCATTTACTTGATCACTTTTATCTGATTATATAGGCTATTTATTAGATTATTTCTATCTGTGCTGCCCAGTACAGTAGCCACTAGCTCTGTGTGGCTACTGAACACTTGAAATGTAACTAGTCTGAATTGTAACTGGAGAACTGAATACTCTGTAAGCCTAAAATAAACTCCAGATTGTGAAAACTTATTATAAATAAAAGAATGCAAATTAATAATTTTTAAATTTATTATATACTGAAATAACAGTATTTTAGATATATTGGGTTATATAAAATATATCATCAAAAATAAGTTTACTCATTTCTTTTTAGTGTATTTAATGTGATACATTTTGCTTTATGGCTCACATTTGTGACTCACATTATGTTTCTACTGGATACTGTTGTCGTAGATGCCAGTAGTTTCTTACTTGGCAAGATACCACAAGTGGGTGTCCCAAGCCAAGGGAGTAGGATAGACAAGGTTAAGCAAATAAAAACCCTGGGAACATGGGGGCCTTAAGGGCGGAACTTTGACTGAGATGGAGCCCTAATTCTGCACCTTGAACCAGTTGTCCAGGAAATTCTAGTAGAAGACCTCAAAGTTATCACTACCTCCCATCATATCTCATTGAGAAGAGCCATTGTGGATAATATTTTGTGCTTTCTCCTTAAAATTCACTCTCTTTCCCTAATCTAATTCTAAAGGAGTTTGAAAGAGGGAAGTTTTATCCTATCCAATTAAGGGCTGAGTGAGTGATTCATGACTAGCAAAGCGTATAACATCAAGAAGTCATTCTGCATTGTTTGTGCTTAGTTTTGGGGGATGCCTACTTGATGTATACATGGTTAGAATTGGATAGAGACGGTGACAGGGAAGAGGGGGAGAGCTCAATCTCATTCCCCATGGCAGGATGGCCAAAAAGAACAGAGCCATAGATTATTACTTTATCAAAAGCCTCATTCCTTCTAAGCTCTCATATTTTGCCTGCTTTTTCAACCACAGATAATTTGGCTTTGTGAGAAGCACTCTCTTTGTCTCTTATCAGTTTATGCATCATCTGCAAGGGTGATATTTGAGAATCAGAATCCTCTAGGGGCCTATTAAATCTGGGGTCAGAGCACACTTTTTTTCCCTGACTGAGAAAGATAGGACAGGAAGTTTCCTCAAGCAATACATTTCACTCAGAAGTGTGTAAAAACCTAAGCACTGCATGTCTTCTTTAGAGTGGTTATTATGTTGACTCAAAGTGTTTGGGTCATTTGGGGGACTTCAGATAAATTTTTTAAGAACCAAGCATGAAAACATGTGTCAAAATTGTTTATACCAGTATTATGCACAGCAGTCCTGTAATGCTAGTAAATAGTAGAATAGATATGTGAATTATGGTGTATTAATACAAGGACTACTATACAGCAATGAGCACAGCAAATCACATTCCGAACAACACCGTGGATGAACCTCATAACAAAACATTGAGCAAACGAAAGCAGACATGAAGGACTGTGTACTATGTAATTCTGTTTATATAAATTACAAAAACAGGCAAAGTATGCCATGCGGTTAGAAATAAGAATGGTGGTTATGCTAACAAATCAGAAAACCTAGAGGAAATGGACAAATTCCCAGCCACATACAATCTACTGAGATTAAACCAGAAAGAAAAAGAAAACATAAGCACACCAATAATGAGCCATGAGATTGAATCAGTAATAAAAAGTCTCCCAATAAAAAAATGGCCCAGGACCAGAAAGCTTTACTTCTGAATTCTACCAAACTTATAAAGAAGAACTAACACCAATTCTTCTCAAAGTATTCTTAATGTTTTTTAAAAGAGAGCATTTTTCCTAACTCATTCCACAAGGCCAGCATTATCTTATGACCAAAACCAGATCACACACACACACACACACACACACACACACACAGACACACACACACACAAAACAAGCCAATATCCCTGATAAACATAGACGCAAAACTTTTCAAAATACTAGCAAACTCAATTCAACAACACATCAAAAACACAACATACCATGATTTAATGAAATTGTCCCAGGAATGCAAGAATAGTTCAGCATATGTAAATCAATAAACTTGATACATCACATCAACATCATGAAGGACAAAAAACATTTTATTATCTCAATAGAAGCAATAGAAGCATTTGATAAAATTCAATATCCCTTCATAAAAACTGTAAATAAATTAGGCATAGAAGGAAAATAATTCAACATAATAAAGGCCATATATTTTAAACTTACAGCTAACATCATACTGAATAGGAAAAATCTGAAAACCTTTCCTTTAAAAATGGGAAGAAGACAAGGATGCCCATTTTAACTACTCCCATTCAATACAGTATTGGAATTCTAGCCTGAGCAGACAGGCAAGAGAATTAAATAAGAGGCACTCGAATTGAAAAAGAGTAAGTCAAATTGTTCTTCTTTTGGATGACATGATCATATATACAGAAAAACCTAAAGATCAAAAAAAACCTCCTAGAACTAATGAACAAATTCAGTAAAGTTGCAGAATACAAAATCAACATGCAAAACTCAATAGCGTTTTTATACATGATGAACAAGCTGAAAGCAAAATGAAGACAGCAATCCCATTCATGATAGCTACCAAAAAATAAAATAACTGTAAATAAATTTAACAAAGGAGGTGACTGACCTCTGCAAGAAAAACTATAAAACACTGATGCAAGTAATTGAAGAAGACACAAATGTAAAGATAGACCATGCTCATGGATAAGAAGAATTAATATTGTTAATGTGATCATATTAGTAAAAGCAATCTCTATCAAAATACCAATGACATTCCTCACAGAAATAGAAAAAAAAACCCTCAAAATTTGTATGGAACCGCAAGCAACCTCAAATAGCCTAAGCAATGCTGAGTAAACAGAATGAAGCTGGAGGTATCACTTTACCTTACTTCAAAATATTCTATAAATCTATAGTAAACAAAACAGCATGGTGTTGGTATAAAAACAGACACATACTCCAGCGGAACAGACTAGAGAATCCTGAAATATATCCACATATTTACAGGCAACTGATTTTTAACAAAGGCACCAAGAACTTACATTGAAGAACGGATGCCGTGTTTAATAAATGCTGCTGGGAAAATTGGGTATCTATATGCAAAAGAATGAAACTAGAGCCCTGTCTCTCACCACATACCGAAATCAACTTAAAATGTATTAAAGACTTAAATGTAAAACGCAAAACTATAAAAGTACTAAAAGAAAATATAGAAAAATTGATGCAGGACATTGGCCTAGGCAACAATTTTATGGCTAAGACTTCAAAAGCACAGGCAACAGAACCCAAAATAGACAAATGGGACTATATTAAACTAAATAGCTCTTTCACAAAAAAAGGAAACAATAAAGAGTTAAGAGACAACTTGTAAATGGTAGAAAATATTTGCAAACTATTTATTCAACAGGAGACTATTATCCAGAACACAGAGAGAACTCAAACAACTCAACAGAAAAAAAAACATCACTTATCATCAGAAAAAATCAAATCAAAACTATGATGAGACATCCTTTTACCCCAGTAAAAATGGCTGTTACCAAAAAGACAAAAAATAACAAATGCTGGTGAGGACTGGAGAAGAGGGAACTCTTCTATACTGTTGGTGGGAATGTAAATTAGTATAACCATTATGGAATACAGTATGGCGGTTTCTCAAAAAGTAAAAATAGAAATATCATACCATTCAGCAATCCCCACTGAGTATTTATCCAATGGAAAGGAAATCGGTATATCAAAGGGATACCTGCACCTCCATGTTTATTGCAGCACTATTCACAAGAGCCAAGATATGGAATCAACTTCAGTGTCCATCAACAAAAGAATAAAGAAAAATGTGATATACACACAATAAAATACTATTTAGCTACAAAAATGAAATAATATAAATCTGCAGCAAGATGGATAGAAGTGGAGGTCTTTACATTAGTGAAATAAGTCAGGCACAGAAGGACAAATATCACATGCCCTCATTTATATGTGGGAGCATAAAAATTGGATCTTATGGAAGTAGAGGGTAGAATGATAGGTTTCAGAAACTAGGAAGGATGTGAGTATGAAGAGAGGTTTGTTAATAGTACAGACAGTTAGAAGAAATAAGTTATATTATTCCATAACATACTAGAGTGACTATAGTAAATAATATGTTATATATTTCAAAATACCTAGAAGATTTGAAGTGTTTTCAACACAAAGAAATAATAAATGTTCAAGGTGATAAATATTCTAAATACCCTGATTTGATGATTATGCATTGTATGCATGTATCAAACATCGTGTGTTCTCTATAAATATGTACAATAATTTTTTAACCAAAAAGCAGCCCGGGCAACATAATGAGACACATCTTTACACACACACACAATATTAGCCAGCTGTGGTGGCATGCACCTGTAGTTCCAGCTGCTTAGGGGATGGAGGTGGAAAGATAGCTTTAGGCCAGGAGTTTGAGGTTACTGTGAGCCATAATAGCACCATGGCAATCCAGCCTGGATGAAAGAGTGAGACCCTGTCTCCAAAAAACGTTAGGATGCTGGTTTCCCTTGGGAGTGGAGTAGTAGTGACAAGAATGCAGCAGGAAGTGGGCTTCTTGGATGCTGGTTGCACAAGCGTGTTCAGCCTGCAAAAAGTCACTGAACTCTATACTTACGTACAAATTTCTGAATGCATATCACACTACAATGAAAAGCAGAAAATAAGAAACAACAGGAAGAAGAACAGAGGGGGAAAAAAGGAGAAAATCAAAACTTTTATCTAGAAACCAGAGATTTTTATTGGCCGATGACCAACCCAATGCAATAGGACTCAGGAAATTACCTAGTCCATATTCAACTGAGAGAGGAAAGCTCACACAAATATTGCATCTTTTAGAAAAACTTTCAATGAATGTTTTTTAAAAGGGAAGCAGAAGATACTTACATGCTTATCTGTCATCTCCTTTATTGTGATGTGCTCTTTACTATAAATACTTCTGCCTTATGCTTTAAAGAAGCAGACTGCATAGATGAACGCTTTGCTACCAGAGAGATACAACAGATAACAACGATAATCTGAAGTTAATTTGTGGGAACTACAAAACTATCAGAGAAGACAATAGAAACTCCATTAAGCAACTATATAGGCATTCAAAACCTGAGAAAATTCAGGGCAGGAAGAGCAAGCACTTTCAAAAGCTTTCTGCCACCCGTCTGAGTTACTAGACTTTATAATGATTAATTACAGGCTCTATTATTATTATTACCCCAAAATGAAATTTGTTACAGAACGAAGAGTGCATTTATTCAGTCATTCAATACATCTTGATTGAATATCTACTAAAGGTCAGTGATATATTGGATGCTGACAGTGTAAGAATGAATGAATTGTGGTCCTAATTTGAGGGTGTCATAGATTAATGACAGAAAAAACCAGCAAATAATTACAGCATACTATAGAAATGGAAGAAGCACAGACGATTAAAATAGTACAGATGCAAGAGCACTTCCTCTACTAGGTGGTATATACGATTGGAAATGGGAGATTATTTGATTTCAAAATAAAAATTACTCAAGCTGGTTTGAATGAAGCAGATACTTTATTGCATAGATAGAAGCACATTTTATGAAATCCAGAGTAATACTGCCATATCCTAAAAAGGTCACCAAGAATTGAGGCAGCAAAATTATCCATATTGTGGGCTCTTTCTCTCTCGGTCACTCACCTGCTCACCCTGAGGTTCTGTCTTCTGTTTCTTTCTTCTTCTTTTTTTTTTTTTTGTTTGAGATGGACTCTCACTCTGTCTCCTAGGCTGAAGTGCGGTGGCGTGATCTCGGCTCACTGCAATCTTCATCTGCCCAGTTCAAATGATTCTCCTGCCACAGCCTCCTGAGTGGCTGGGATTACTGATGCCCACCACCACACCCAGTTAATTTTTGTATTTTTTGTAGACACAGGGTCTCACCATGTTGGCCAGACTGTCTCGAACTCCCGACCTCAGGTGATCCACCCACCTCAACCTCCCAAAGTGCTGGGATTTTCTGTTTCTACAAGTTGACTTTATTCCTCTCTTTCTCTGTTATTCACTTTTCTTGATGCACTTATGCCTAAACAGATACAGACACCACTTCGCTAGTTTTATGTCAAACCTAAGTTAGGGATTCCAACAGATATTATGTCCCAATTTCAAGTTTCCAGGAAATTTGCATCCTGGCATCCTCGTTTCAGTGCGCATTTAAGGTGCAGGTGTCAGAGCAATACCTGAAAGAAAGCACAAACTCCACAGAGAGAACCTCACAGAGAAGGTGGTGTTTTAGCTGAATTTTGAAGGTTGGGCAAATCTTTGTCCAGCAAACAAGTAGGGTCTAGATGTTCCAGGTAAATAATACAAACTATGCAAATCTAAAAAGTCATAAATTATTCTAAAATTGGTTTTAGAATAGTTACTCCCAAAGAAAATGGCTTTTTTTCAAATTGTTTTAATTAACATATATAATTGTGGGTATTTATCATGTATAATTTAATGTTTTGTTAAGCAGCTAAATATCATTACTATAATAGGAATAATATATATAATACATTATTATTGTTATATAATAGAACATTATAATAATACAATGCATTTGTTAATTAGCTAAATTTATTCCTATAGGAATAATTAGAGTGCCACAGATTAATGAGAGAAAAAAATTGGTAAATAATTATATATAATTCCAATAGGAATGGTTAAATTTAGCTAATTAACAAATGCATTACCTCATATAGTTATCATTTTTGTAATGAGAACACTTAATATCCACTTTCTTAGCATTTTTCAAGAATAATATACTGTCATTAACTATGGTCACCATGCTGTATAATAGATTTCTTTATTTTACTTAACTGTAATTAAGTATCCTTTAACCAATATCTCCTAAAATCCCTTTTCCCCTTAACCACCCCACCCTTCCAGTACACTATTCTACTCTCTAATTCTATGAAATAAACTTTTTTTAGATTTCATATATAAATGAGATCATGCAGTATGTCTTTCTGTGCCTAGAGTATTTCACTTAACATGATTGTCAAGTTCATCCATGTTGTTGCAAATTACAGGATTTCCTTATCCTTGTGGCTGAATAGTATTCAATCATGTATATATACCACATTTTCTTTATCCAGTTATTTGTTGATGGTTGCTTAGGTTGATTTCATATCTTGGCTATTGTGACTAGTGCTACAATAAACATGGGAATACAGATATATTTTCAATATACTGAGTTCATTTCTTTTGGAAATATTCTCAGTACTGGAATTGCTGGATCACATAGTAGTTCTATTTTCAATTTGCTGAGGAATCTCCATACTGCTTTTTATAATGGCTGAGCTAACTTATACTCCCACCAGCATGTGCAAGGGTTTCTTTTTCTCCACATCCTTGCCAATGCTTGTTATCTTTTGTCTTTTTTATAATAGTCATTTTACCAGAAATGAGGTGATATCTATGTGCAGTTGAGAAGAATGTGTATTCTGTGGCGAATGGATGAAACGTTTTGTTTATGTCTCTTAGGTGTGTTTGGTCTAGAGTGTAGCTTAAATCCGATGTTTCCTTGTTGGTTTTCCATCTGGATAATCTATACATTACTGAAAGTTGACAATTGAAGTTCCCCAATATTATCGTATTGCAGTCTATCTGTCTCTTCAAATCTATTAATATTTGATTTTTTTATATTTAGTTGCTTCTATGTTGGGTGCATATATATATATATATAGAATATATATAGAATATATATAGAATATATATAGGATATATATAGGATATATATATAGGATATATATAGAATATATATAG
>NW_026652283.1:108445967-108518010 GCF_009828535.3 Hylobates moloch
GAAAGTTAAAAATCAAAAGTATTAAAAATTGTAATCACTAAAACATTTTTTAAAAACTGAGATGGGGCTTCTCATGATGTTGCCCACGCTGGTCTCAAACTCCTGGGCTAAAGCAATCCTTCTGCGTAGCCTCCCAAGTAGCTGGTATTACAGGTACATCCCACTGTGACCAGTTTACAACAATTTTTAAGGGATATGCAATACAAAAAGATGAAAATTGTGACATTAAAAGTTCAAAATGAGGTGGGGACAGTGGAGTAAAAGTGCATAGCTTATGCAATTTTTGCAATTAAGTTTAAGTTGTAACTGGCATAAAATAACCTGTTACAAGTATAAGATGCTTTTCATAAGCCACATGACAACAACAAAATGGAAACATAAAACAGATACACAGAAAATAAAAAGCAAGGAATCAAAACATACTACTACAGAAAATCATTTTACTGCAAATGACTTTTTGAGTCAAAGGGTTTGGAAGCTTTCCTGCAGAGTAGAAGGATCATTTTGGCAAAACAAATTTAAAGGAAGCCACTGTTAAGAAACATCAGCAAATAACCCATATTTCCCAAAGCTATTTGAAAATGACTAGCCGCTAAGAAAATATTGTCTAGAATGGAATAAGAGAAAAAAACATTTATAAAGATACAACAATATTTTACAAATCATAAACAAATTCCATTAAAGTAATAGTCAATGGCAATAATAAAAACAAACATAAAAAGTCTCTCATCCTGAAAATAGGCTAATGTCTTTAAAATAGTATGTAAATATTCAAAAGTAAGACTTAACAAACCCTTAAGAATTTGGTATAATATAAACTGTGGCATAAATAGCCTATCAACTTCCTATTTTGCTTAGTAAATATAAGTCATAGTGGTGACACCCAAATATCTCTAGTGGCAGTGATGATCTCAGTAAGTCTAATAAATCCTTGACACTCTAACACATATGGCAAATGATTTTTCTTCATGCATGTTTATGTTCACATTTATTTTAGTGTTTCTATTTCTAATATTTTCGAATTTGTGTCCTGTGTGGTTTAATCCTTTCTTTTTAATAATACAGTGTATATTTTCTTATTCATTGATTTATTAAAACTCTTTTAGTCAATTTAGAATATCAGTTTGCTGAGTTTCAGCCAATAGAAAATGCATACTTGCCTTCCTCAGTTTTTAAAAATTTAACCTAAGTAGTATTTCTTATGTCAATTGGCTTGATTTAATCTTTCATATATATATATATATATATATATATATATATATATATATATATATACACAGACACATATCACGTTGTACCCCATAAATATATAATATATACAATTATTCCCTGTCAATTGAAAATAATTAAATAATTTTGAGCAAGTGATTGCACAATTTAAAAAAATCTAATACTTTCTCTTCTTGGAGCCATCTCTTCTGGAGCCCTGTGCTTTTCTTCTACAGTTCCACTGGATACCTGATAAGATCCTGCAGGCTTTTTGGATGGACTCCTAACAAGTGTCATATCAATAGGGTTTCTCCAGAAACTTTGTCTTGGGAGAAATTGAACAGTTTCAATATTCAGTGTGGCATGAAAGGGTAGAGAAATACAAGCCCAATAACTAGCTTTATTAGGTGTGAGTATGAGAAGGGTTTGTTGGTCTCCTCATTCATTTAGAAAGACCTTCCCTCATTCCTCTCAATATGGCAGGCTTCCTTGACTCCTGTTGTGTTTGAGCAACTCTGGTACAATATATTCTCTGAATAAGCTTCTAGTGTCTAGTGCTGTTCCGGGACAGGTGGTGTCCAGGATTAACAAGAGGAAAAGAGGGATGGAAACATACCAGTACATTGTGCAAACTTTTAAAACACCATCTTTATTTTCAGCAGCAGTCCCCAGTTCAACTTCTGAGGTACAGTAAGTATTTTGTTTGTTTTATCAACAGCTTAGATCAGAATATTTGGCATCCCTTCTGCCAGCACTTGAAAAGCACTTTGAAAAGAGATAGGAAAGCTGATGACATTTGTGTTCCAGCTTCCAAAAGTTTATTGATATTAGTCCACAGTTGTCTCGTTTCCTATATTCTTTATTCCTGTTTCTTGACAACATTCAGAAAACTTCACTATGTTTAATTTTTTTCTTATTAAAAAATATTTATTCTTAGAAAATTTAGACAGTTCATTTGCTTTCATCTTTTTCTCTAGTTGAAAATTTACCAAACTCAACTCACAGCTTCAAGTTACGTAGGGATAGATTATTCATATATCAATTACTATTAAAAGAATATTCTTATGACCATTGACAACTAGACTTTCGTAGTCCTCAAAGGATACAATTTCAGAAAGACAACTACATGCAAGGTAAATAATCACAAATCAATAGCATCCTTATATTTCAGCAATAAATATATAGAAAATAGTATTTATTTACGTTTTTGTTTTTGTTGTTGTTATTATTGTTTTGTTTTGTTTTGTTTTGTTTTGTTTTGTTTTGTGACAGAGTCTGGCTTTGTCACCTGTCGCCCAGTCTGGAGTGCAGTGGCACGATCTCGGCTCACTGCAACCTCTGCCCTCTGGGTTCAAGTGATTCTCCTGCCTCAGCCTCCCGAGTAGCTGGGACTACAGGCACCTGCCATCATGCCCGGATAATTTTTTTTTTTTTTTGTATTTTTAGTAGAGACAGGCTTCAACATGTTAGCCAGGGTGGTCTGGATCTCCTGATCTGGTGATCCGCCTGCCTCGGTATTTAAAAGAAGGCTACACATAATCAAAAAATGAAACAAAGGAAGTAGATATCTTACAACAAATTCAACAAAACATGTAAAGAATCTATGCAAAGAAAACTATAAAACTGTATCAGTGAGTATAAAAGAAAAAATAAATAAAATATGCCATGTTTCTGAAAAATAAAAGTTTTGTAGGAGTAGGGTTCATGCCCACCTAATTTACAGTTATAAGTTCAGCACACAGTGGAGAGCTTGGTGCATAATAGACTCAAATAAAATATTGGTTGAATAATGAATGAAATTATACTTTTTAATTCAGCTCCAAATATTGTGGGTTAATCTAACTGAAGAAAGCTGCAAATCAACTGATTTGTAGAATCCTAGTTGAACTGTTATTAGACCCACCACAAGACAAAATAACCTTCAGTATAAATAAAATTATTTTCAGTATTCTAAGAAATAAAGTTTTGGGAACCAAAAAAGTAGGAACATAGGCATTTAACATTAGGCACTGAACTTAGCTAAATCATCTGATCTAAAATTGTGCTGTCCAATCTGGTAGCCACTAACTATACGTGTATATTAAAAATGAAATTTAAATTAATAAAATAGCATAACATTAAAAATGAAATTAAAAATTTCAAGTGCTCATAGTTACAAGTGAGAAGTAGCTACCATATTGGACAGCTGAGATACAGGACATTTATTTTATCACAAAAAGTTCTATTAAACAGTCTTGCTGTGGAGCAAGAATAGACAAACTGGATCCTGTGGGCGAAACCAAGTCCATGTACTATTTTAGTAAATTAAGTTTCATTGAGACACAGCCAAGTTGACATGTTGCTTGTGGCTGTTTTTGTGCTAACTGGCAGAGTTGAGCAGATGCAAAAGAGTCCACATGGCACAGAAAGCCTAAAATATTTACTATCTGGCCCTTCACCAAAAAGTTTTTTGAACCCTTCTCTAGAGCATTACCAGAGGAGGTGAAGGGCAGCCCCTTCTGATCTTGCTCTTGCATTTGTTCCCTTGGGTCTCAGTTCCTTTCAGGCATCTTTGTGGAAGAATGGTGTTGCACTCACTTAGAAACTTGCTGCAAGAGACTGCTGACTTCCATGTTTAATAAAGCTTGGGAAAATCTAGGCATTGTTCAAAGAGTCCTTGATCTTGACTTTAAGATACCCCTCCCTAGACTTTATACTCTCTCTAGAACATTGGCAAGACCTTAGTCACTGTAAGGGTTAAGTGTCATCTGCAAATTGCAGGGGTTGTTTGGCATCATGAATTTGGAGATATATCTGATATAACCTGGAGTTTCTACTATGTGTTTCATCAGAGTAGTTCCACATATACCTGTTTTTGCCATTGAGGTCTTGATAAAGATTTTATCTAAATAAGGGCTTTCTTTTAACATGTTTGAAGATCTCTGATCTAATTAATCTCAGTTTCTTTCCCTTTTCCAATGTCCATAATCATGAGAAAGAGCATAGGAACAGGGGGTTTCTTTCACTTAAAAAAAAAAAAAAACAAGTGGGCTGGCTTTGTAATTACACTGCTTAGCTTAAAGGAAAGAATAAAATCCACCATAACATGGTCTGAGTATTAGCAAATTCAAGATTGAAAAGCTCTCTGGAGTCCTTGGTTGAAGGCTTAAACCAAGAACTGTCCAGCACTGAGATAAAAATAAATAAAAACAAAGAAAATAGTCTCTTGAGGCATAAATTGAAGAGCCCTACTCACTGCTATGAACTGTCAGTTGCTTCCTTTTTTCATAAGACTTTCTACAGATTTCAATTACCTAAAGAGTTACTATTTGCTCTCCACAATTCTCCCCATATAACTGAAATTATTACTGAGAAATGCCATGGTCAGACCACGACATGTTGATAGTGGTCTTTCCCCCAAACAAAAAGTCTGTGGTTTGCCCAGTAGACTCTAAACCGTGTTTCTTAAAGTGTGGTGTGAGGACAAGAAGCATCAATATCACTTGGGAATTTGTTAAAAATGCAAATTCTGAGTCCTCACCCCAGAACCTCTGGATCAGAAACCTTGGAGGTGGGGTCCATCCAACCCAGCCATCTGTACTTTAGCAAGCTCTGTCCAGGTGATTCTGATACTCACTCAAGTTTGAGACTCTCTGCTCTAAATTGTCTCTTTCTTGAGAGCAGCGACAGTACTATACTTAGATGTTAGAAACACAAGTCATGGACTTGAAAGATAGAGAAATGTCCAAGAAATTGCTGATCAGAAACTTACTTTTTCTCTTACTCATGTCCTGCTTTTTCCCTACCCCTAAAAAATGTTTTTAAAGTTTTTCCTAGGAAGGCTTTTATCTTGTAGAAGCATCAGGAAGTCAGGACAGAATTTTTTATTATTTCTTTATTTTATTTTCAATTTTTGTGAGTACATAGTAGATGTATATGTGAGATACATGAGCTGTTTTGATACAGGCATACAATGTGAAATAAGCATATCATGGAGATTGTGGTCTTCATTCCCTCAAGCACTTATGCTTTGAGTTACGAACAATTCAGTTACATTCTTTACGTTATTTTAAAATGTACAATGAAGTTATTAATGACTATAGTTACCCTGTTGTGCTATCAAGTAGATCTTATTCATTCTTTCTATTTTTTGTATTCATTAACCATTCGTAACTCCTCCCATGCCCCTACTACTCTTCCCAGTCTCTGATAATCATCCTTCTTCTATGTCCGTGAGTTTAATTGTTTTGATTTTTAGATCTCACAAATAAGTGAGAACATGTCATGGTTGTCGGACAGAATTCTTTGCGTGGAAGGACTTCAGAAATGCCTCTGAAATATGTGAGGGCTTCCAACTCTGATTATTGATGCTAGCACACTCTGTGTAACTGTGGTGCTATTCATCTATGAGTTCTGACCTTGGGTACACATTGGCATTCGATTTGCTGGCTCATAATGGCAGGTAAATTGAAGCCACCTTACAGCTATGGGTCCCAGCTGTTCCTTAGCTCTTCCTCTTGACTTTTGCCCGAGCCTCATCCCTGCTATCACTGCATCACTTGCTAACTTGAAATAAAGATATGTCTAAATTATTTCAGAAAGCTAAGTCACATGCATCTGTAAGCTTTCATGCCACCTGGAACATAATTCTTGCTGAAAGAATTGCCTGAAGTATCAGCTGGTTACTAGCAGCCTGATGCAGTCATTTTTAAGGAGGTGAAAATATTCTTTATTTGCTTCTGATTGATGGTAGCCTGGGATTTTAAACAACTGTTTCTTTAGAAAGGTGGTGATAGAGTGATAGGGACAGAATGAGTTTGGTATGTGTCATACATAGTCTACTTTCAAAATGCTGTGAGACATTTGGATAAAAGGCAACATTTGACTACACAAAAGACACTTTGGGAGGCCAAATTCACCTACTGAGACAATGTTTTTGTGATTATTTACAATTTATTATCATGCTGTATATGCCAGCTTACAAAACTCATAAATGACAATTCATGGCTTAATCCGTATTCTAAAAGCCATCGAAATATTATGGGAGGGAGAAATTTTTCTGAAAGGGAAAACTTAATTGTAGCCCCTTACCTGTTCATTGTGTTTTGAGGCCTAAAAAGGGCTTTTATGTACACACTTTTACAATAGCTCTGTAGAGTAGACAAGATGGGCATAATGATTCCATTTATTTAGATGAGAAAACTGAAGCTCATTTCAAAAAGATCAAAGGCCTTACCAGACTTATACAGCTAGTAAATGGTAGAGTTCACACATTAAGACAGAAGGATATCATTCATTTCTGCTTTTTGGAAGAGAAAGAAAATGGAAAGAAGAGAAAAAATGCTGTGAGCATAACTCAGATAAATAACTGCTTATTGTTTACTTGAAACTTGTGAAGACAGTAGATCTTAAGTGTCCTCACTACACACACACACACACACACAGTGGGAACTATGTGTGGAGAAAGATGTGTTAATTTGATTGTGGTAATCATTTCACAATATGCACATATATAAAATCCCATTGTATACCTTGACCATGTACAACTTTTATTTGTCAATTAACTTTTAGTTGTCAATTATACCTCATTAAAGCCAGAAACAAAAAAGAGAGAGAAACAAGTCCTTCAACTTTCCCAATTCCCAGTCTTCCCCACTGGCTAGTTTGAGCTATATTGAACTCATTCTACCTCAAGCTTCCCAGTTAACTCAGAGTCGCATAGCAGACATGAGAAGTAACCTATTTTCTGTTAGGATATGATTGCTGATCTGAGCTGTAGAACATAGAAATAATGGTAAGATCAGTTACAAGAGAGAAATTGAATCCAATGGCTGTCAATTTAGGGTGGACTGTCTTTTGTTAAAATGATCATGTAATGTCATCATGGATGATGTTTTTGAAAGTCTTCCAATAGGTCAGTTTCAGGACTAGTAGTCAAAATGTCCACAAGGCTTTAGAAGAAATATGAGTAGTATTATCAGCACAATTTCAATTATGAACCTTCTTTCCTAAACTTTAATATGTGCTTTATGCAGCTCATTGTAAGTGGAAGAAAATACAATATGTACTGAATGACTGTGATGTGATAAAGTCAAATCCAGCCATTTCAATACACGTTACCTCATTTAAGTTTCAGAATTAACCTTTGAGTTAGACATTAGGATTTCCATACTAAAGATTCATTTCTTCAGCAGTTGTGGAGTTTCTACTATGCACCAATCCCTGAAGATAAAAGTTTGAAAAGAGAATCTGTGTCCTCAAATCACTCATTCTTTATTGTGAGAGAAATATAAACAGATAGTGATGAAATAATAAGGCAGTTCGGCAACAGAAATAGATCACAATATTATGGGAATCATGAGAATGTGCAACTACTAAAGTTGTCTTAAACAGTGAGTATGAGTTAATCAAGTAAAGAAAGAGGAGAATTCCAGGGAGAAATTTTCATCAGCCAAAGAAATGGAGAAAAGGAATTACACAGTATCTGAGGGAAACTTTGAAAAGCAAGGCAGAGGCCGGGCATGGTGGCTCATGTCTGTAATCTCAGCACTTTGGGAGACTGAGGCGGGTGGATCACCAGGTCAAGAGTTCGAGAGCAGCCTGGCCAACATGGTGAAACACCTGTCTCTACTAATAATACAAAAATTAGATGGGCATGGTGGCGCATGCTTGTAATCCCAGCTACTCAGGAGGCTGAGGCAGGAGAATTGCTTGAACTCGGGAGGTGGAGGTTGCAGTGAGCCGAGAGAGTTGCACACCACTGCACTCCAGCCTGGGCAACAGTGCAAGACTCTGTCAAGAAAAAAAAAAAAAGCAAGGGGGAAATTTGATAAAGAACAGTGTAAATTGGGAGGAAGCACTGGGATGGTAAGTGAAGTAAGCCACATTGAGAAATTGGCTTGCTTTGTCTGAATATGATGGGGACTTACTGAGAATAGAAACCGAACATAGTGATATTAGAACTCTAAATCAGTTGCTCATTGCAATACAGAGGATGGATTTGAGAAGAGTAAGGCTGGAGAGAAGAAATCCAGTTAGTAAAGCATTATAATAATCCATGCAAGAGATGTTGAAAACGAAAAAAAAGTGTGGCAGTATTTAATGATTAAAAATAGACAAAGACAGAAACTCTACTAAGTCAAATATTTTCCTTCCTCAACAAGGCAATATAATCAGGATGTGTCAGGGCCTGGAATTCAAATCCTATGATGGAGTGGGAAAATAAGGGATAAAGAATCCCTTTTATATAGACCGCATACTTCTAACACAGGAAACACAACTGATACATTATATTTAACTCTATAGGTTCAAATTCATCAATACATATCTTGTTTTCACCAATTTTATAAGTACATTAACATACCAAGCCCCAGCATAGGGAGTGGGGGTAGTAAGAAAGAAATCCCTGGTCAGAGAGAGAAAGGTGATTTTGGAACCAAATCTTAAAACAGAGATGGGCTACTTAGGGAGTGAATTTGAAAACTGCAATAGTAGAAAAGTTACAGAAGATTACTTGTATAGCAGGGGCTCTATGAGGCATTACTTAGAATGTTATTTTACTGAAATGAGTCTGAATTTTTTTTCATCTACAGAGAAAGTCTTCTTGGTACACAACCTCTTTGACTCATCCAAGAATACTTGAGTAGCGGTATGTGATTAGGCAAATATAAAGATAGTAGACATCTACCTCTATGGGAAGAAAGACTAGGACAATTTGCACCTGGCAAAGCCTGATTCTTCCTATCTATTTGGTAGCCAGGTAAACTTCTGGAAAGCAAGTGGCACATTTGTACTAGAGCTGAGGAGTCTTCTTGGATGGAAAGGGATATAAGACCATCCATGCAGTCAATAGTAGTAGAGCCTCTTTGATAGTCTTTACGTACCCAAAGGAGATATGAGCATTAAATAAGATAGATGGTCTGGCCTCAGGTTTAGCACTGAGCACCTAGAAACAGTATGGGGGCTACAGGTTGAAGTCCATTTGGACAGAGTTCTGTGTTTCATGGTGTCCCTGCAAATAAATAGTGACTTTGCCTATGAGCGTACAGCTGAAAGACATCTAACTTTGGGAGCCCAAGTATGGGCACCATTGCAACCCACACAAGGATCTGAAATTCGAGCAAGGCAATATTGCACCAGTGGCCATTCACTAGACTGTGTAAGATGCATTTTCAAAAGTGAACCCATGTTATTGCAGCAGGAGAGGCCACAGCAGGAACACATCTGCTTAAACTCTCTAATTCTCTAGGCTTCGCATCGGCCCCGTTGGACTGAACTAGCAGCTAGAGTTTGTGTATTCACTTGAGGATTGAGAGAGGTGGGAGAGTTTCAAGTAACAAGTATTAGATTGCTTGTTAACAGAGTCTGTGGGAGCTCAAGTAATTAATGAAAACAACAGAAGTGATCTAAACATAGTTGTGCTTCAAGCTGGTGAAACTAAATGTTTTAATTAAATCTTTTAAAAATCTCATGTTTATTTTATTTTTATCTGTTTACTCCTTTTTTTATTTTACTTATACTTTACAGAGCATTTTCCTGCCAATTAGATAAAGAATCTTTACAGAAGCATTATAAGACATTCTAAAAAACACTAAAATACCCAGTTTATACATGAAGAAAATAGCGGCAGAGCTGAGACTAGGTCTGTACCTTAACATTTTAACTCTGGTCCACAATGCCCCAGATATATTCTATTTACCATTCCTGCTCCTGCCTTCTAAAACTCCAAGCTGCATAGCTGTTTCTAAATTAAAACAGAAGGCTAAATTAAAAGGGAAAGAAAGCAAGCTGGAAAAAAAAAAAAAAAAAAAAAAAGAAAGCTGGGCTGACAGTAATATTAATCCCTCTGAAATCACTGGTCTTTTCAATTAACAGCCTCTTTTTGAGACATTTATTGCTCTTGGCTTGAACTAAGGTCATTAAAATACTCATGAGCAGGGTTCTCAAAAAGGCTGTTGAAATACTCTCTACAAGGCTTTGGGTACAACTTCTGCCTTGCATGAATTCAGAGAGAAGCTGTAATAAAGCAAGCCCCGAGGCTGTCATTTTTTGCCTCTTTGCCTCTGTTTTATTACCTGAGTTCACAAGCCTGTTCAGAATTCACTCCTGAATACACTCCATCATCCTGGAGAGAAACCTATATACTTTATTTAAAATGTAGGTCTGAAAGAAAGTAAATATATAAATTAAGTAAACCCCTCCACACAGCATAAATTCCAGCTAATCTCAATGTGATTTTGCACATCCACCTAAAAGATGCCCAGCATAAAAAGCATGCTACACGGCAAGATGAATCACAGCAGCTTTATTAACCTATACTGAATTAGCCTCCTCACACTAGAATATTTTATGGCATTATTTTATTGGCAGTCACTGTCACCAAATAAACTACAAAGTAGTGACTGATGTTGTAGAAGTAGACAGCTTGACGGATCTAGATTACTTGTAAAAGAGAAGTATTTTGCCAAGTGTTGCAATGATAAAGCAATCCTGATGCACATAAAATGAGACAAGGAATGGTGGCAAATCTCAGCTGAACCAAGGCTTGGGAGAATTACCTGGTGAGGATAAAACTGACATCAGAACCCTTGATATTTCCAAATGCATGAGTTTGCTTTAGTTTTTATTTTGTTTATGTTTATTTCTTTTATAACAGAAGGTAGTAATATTCCAGACATACTGCATTTTATTGCTGTGGCATTATACACTCACTGTATACTTGCATTTGGGAGGGAAGTAACTAGACTACAATATAAGAATCTGCTCAAACTGAGCAGGAAGAATTTGTATGCAAGGAATGAATAATTCTTGTTTTTTTTTTTTTCCCTGGAACATTCTAATCGGCTATTTATCCAGTCAAGACTAACTGAATCTTTTCCATGGAAGACAGGGAATGACATTTTAAATGGTTTCAGGGGTGATAAGAGTTTATAGTTGTGTGTGATGCCATTTTACCATTGTTCAATAGGGGGCAGAATTTAATTTACCCCATGAAAGAAGCTTCAGTCTCATCAGTATAATAACTTTTTTTAAAATGATTGGCTATCTAAAGATTATATCCTGAATTATATAAAAAGGAGATTTCGCCGGGCACGGTGGCTCACGGCTGTAATCCCAGCACTTTGGGAGGCCAAGGTGGGCAGATCACGAGGTCAAGAGTTCAAGACCAGCCTGGCCAACATAGTGAAATCCCGTCTCTACTAAAAATACAAAAATTAGCTGTGTGTGGTGGCGGGCGACTGTATTCTCAGCTACTTGGGAGACTGAGGCAGGAGAATCGCTTTAACCCAGGAGTCGGAGGTTGCAGTGAGCTGAGATCGCACCACTGCACTCCATCCTGGGTGAAACAGTGAGACTCTGTCTCAATTAAAAATAAAAAAATAAATAAAAAAAAAAAGGGAAGGGTGGGGGAGACTTCAATGTATAGGAAGGTAAAACCTAGGATGTCTGCCCCATTCTGTATTTGCTGCAGTTTACTTTCTAAGATCAGATCTGATCATTTCACCCATTTGATTCAAAATGTTTGCCTATAGGAGAAAACCCAAACCATTTCAATTTACCCATATAATCTTTTGCCATTGGGCCCAGCTATCTCTCCAACGTTGGCGTCCATTTTTCACCTTGAAATGCCCAGCTCTGCTGAGATTCTTACCAGAACCCAAAGGCACCATGCCCTTTCACTCTTCAACACCTACTCACATGACTTTTCTCTGTTGGGAATACCAATACCTTCTCTGCCTATTCATTCTCTAACCCCAGTCCCTCTGCTATGGTCCCTTCATGCTTAGCAGCTACTTCTTAAAAAGATACTTTAAGTCCTATTGGCCGTTCGAGCTTAAGGCTTACCTCTCCCAATGGATGATACAATATTCATGAACAAAAATTCTGTTACATTTCTGTAAATGAGTTCAGTGCCTTTCGCAGTTTCTGGCATATCACAAGTTCTTCCTAAGTGTTTGAGTTAATGAAACTTGATTTTTTTAAAATTGTGCTGTTTTTCTTACCTATTTACCTACTACTTTGAGATTTTTTTCTTGAAAATCACAGCTGTTTTATCTATCATTCTATTGTTTTTCGAATTTTTTTTGAAATTTAAGATGTTTTGACTTTTACAATTTTTTAAATTTTATTGTTAATTGACAAACTATAATTGTATATATCTATTAGGCACAAAATGGTGTTATATGTATGCAATGTGGAATGATTAAATGAAGCTAATTAACATAACCATCACATCAAATACTTATCACTTTTTGTGGTGAGAACATTGAAAATTGACTCTCAGTATTTTTGAAATATATAAAAAATACACTATTATTTACAATAGTCACTGTGCTGTACAATATGTCTCAAAAACGTATTGTTCCTCTCAGACTGAAACTTTGGACCCTTTAACAACATGTCCCTTTTCCCCCAGTGTCCAGCCTGAGACACTAGAATGTAAGCACCATTCTACCTTCTGCTTCTTTAATTCAATTGTTTTAGATTTCACACGTAAGCGAGAACATACATTACTTGTCTTCCTGTGCCTGGCTTATTTCACTTAGCATAATGTTCTCCAATTCCATTCCTGCTGTTGCAACTGACACAATTTATTTCTTTTTTAAGGCTGAATAGTATTACGTTGTGTATATATACCACATTTTTATCCACTCATCTGTCGATAGACATTTAGATTGATTCTGTAACTTGGATATTGTGAATACTGTTGCAATGAACATGGGAGTGCAGATATCTTTTTGATATATTAATTTCATTTCCTTTAGATATATACTCAGAAGTGAGATTGATGGATCATATGGGAATTCTATTTGTAGTGTTTTGAGGAACCGCTCTATAGTTTTTCATAATTGTTGGACCGATTTACATTCCCATCCTCAATGCACAAGGATTCCCTTTTTTACGTATCCTTGCCAACAGTTACTGTCTTTCCTTTTTTTGATCATAGCCATTCTGACAGGTGTCAGGTGATATTTTGTTGTGGTTTTAATTGGCACTTCCCTAATCATTAGTGACATTGAGCATTTTTCCCATTTGTATGTCTTCTGAAAAATATGCAGGTCTTTTGCCCATTTTTAAATTGGATTCTTTGTTTTCTTGCTATTGAGCAATTTTGAGTTTCTTATATAGTTTAGATATTAACCTGTTTTCAGACATATGTCTTGCAAATATTTTCTTCCATTCCATAGGATTTTTTTTTCACTTTATCAGTTGTTACCTTTGAAGTGCAGAAGCTTCTTAATATGAGGTAATCCCATTTGTCGATTTTTGTGTTAGTTGCCTGAGAAAATTTGATGATTTTGGCATCAAATCCAAATTATCATTGCCCAGTTATCACTCTATTCTTAACTGAAGTGTCTAGCAGAATGCTTGGCACATAGAAAACACTCATTAAATTTTTGTTGAATGGATAAATAAGAAAATGAACAGGGATATTTTTTAGACAAAAATATCTAGATTCAAATCTAGGATACCAATTGCTAACTGAAAGACTGGAGCTAGTTTTTAATTTTCCTTATCCATAAAATGATAATAAAAGTATCCATCCTGTAATGTTATAATTGAAGATCAAAAGCAGTGACATGTAAGTGGCTTAGTCTAGTGTTTGAAACATTCCCTCTTTCTGGTGTATCTGTTTCAATTAGAAATATTTCTAGTTGCAGGTAACAGAGCATCCAATGTGCAGTGCCTTAAACACATTATGGTCTATTTTACATATTAAGCAAAAGTTGATGAGCTTTTTTTCTAACACATAGTGGCTGGAGTCAGGAGACAACCTAACAACAATCTAAGTGCATGGTTTTGAATAAGACTACCCCTTCCACAGTCCCCACATCAGTAAATATCCCAATTTATATTATATTACAGTAAGCCCAGGATTCTAGTCATTTTTACTTTCCCATATAGATATTCTAATCTCTATATGGGTATTCTGGCAGCAAAACATAACCACATCCTAGCACTTTCTAGCACTCTTTTTTCTTGCTTTATTTTTCTCCCCAGGGTTTTTTAAATCATTCTGACATACCATGCCCACACAGACACACACATGCTCACACACACTCTCCTACAAATTTGTTTTCTGTTTCTCTTCCAACACTGGAATGTAAGATTCCATTCTGAAAGCAAGAATTTTTGTCTATTTATGTCACTGCTTATCTGACGCTTCTAAAAAAGTCTATTTGTAAGATGTAGGTTCTCAATAAATATATGTTGATGATGAAATAAATGGTTGAAGTTTTATTTTAGATGTTCACTGATCATCATCAGGACTCATGACCTTTTTTGTTTTAGCTCCGCTATTCTTAGCATATTGAGTTTTAGGACGGCTGCTCCACTTAAAAGCATCAATTCACATTCCAGAAAGAAAAAACATGATAAAGCCAAAGCTTAACTAACTTTTAAAATATACTACCCTCTTTTTCAATTCTAAATAATATATGTTTCCCTAAACTTTATGGTAGATTTCCACTTTCATTTTATTTATCCTGTGTCTCACGATACTCTGGGCCTGCAAAAAAGTCTGGCAATCCAGTGTAATTTTCTTAGTAAGTAAAGTGTGATAGGAGGGATTGAAAATAGATTTTGAGTCAGCCAGTATATAGTTTCTGCCACAAATTTCTTTGTAATCTTCCATATTATTTATATGTAAATGAATAAATTGGAATTTAAAGTACTAAGTGTTACAAGTAAAGAATCTTGAATGTAGTATGATTCCATGGCTTCTAAGAGAATGTAGATATGTACTTTCAGGTTAATTAAACAGGAGTATTGATACTTTAAAATTGAATGCAATATAAACTCTTCACTTATATTTGAATTTGGAAAGTATCTTGAATTTATATATCCATAGGATGAATCTCACTTGCTCAAAATGATTCAGGATTCACCTTCTACAGGACACCTCTAGTCAAAAAGTAAGTGAGAAGTGTCTCAATTACAAATGGCCTGAAAAGAAAGAAAATAGCCACGCTTTGAGTGTCTATTATGTTCTAGAAGCTTGTATGCACTGAGTCATTTAACCTATGTGACAATACGTCAAGGTAAGAATTATTATCCTCAATGTAGAGACACTGTCATCTCCTATTTTAGAGATTGGTAAAGTGAGGTTCAGAAAATTTCGAAAACTTTTGGTAAATGAGAGAAAGAATGAGCCAATGAGTGAGGAAGATTTGAACTAGGTTTGGTTTGGCACCAGAGTTGTCTAACTATACTCTGTGCTCTTTCTCAAACGGAAGGATCATATTGTAGTGTTCCATTAAAAGTTGTGCACCGGCCAGGCACAGTGGCTCACGCCTATAATCCCAGCACTTTGGAAGGCCGAGGTGGGCGGATCACGAGGTCAGGAGATCCAGACCATCCTGGCTAATACTTTCACCGTGTCTCTTAAAAATACAAAAAATCAGCCCGGCGTCGTGGCGGGCGCCTGTAGTCCCAGCTACTCGGGAGGCTGAGGCAGGAGAATGGCGTGAACCTGGGAGGCGGAGCTTGCAGTCAACCGAGATGGTGCCACTGCACTCCAGCCTGGACAACAGAGCAAGACTCTGTCTCAAAAAAAAAAAAAAAAAAAAGGTTGTGCACCACAATATAGTTTGCCCATTTTCTCCTCTGAATTCAGATGCTGACCTATCCTATATGAACCACATTTCCTAAGGTTAACTTAAGGCTGACTTCCCCCAGGGATTCTTAGACCAAAGAGAAAAGAGGAAATGACTAGATTATAAAGGCTTTCATTTAATTAAAAAAAATATAAAGATCAGGGAATTGAGATGTCAAGTAGACTACCAGATTAGCTCTGATCAATACTGAGTACTCTTGTCAACACAGCAAATCCTTAAGCAGAGAAGACCCTGTCAAAGCTGAAAGTAAATTTTGTCAAGAGATAGATTATGTCATGGACAGCGCTTGGGAGTCTGTGTCATTTTTCATTTGCTTTTGGGTGTTTTGGACTTCTATAAAAAACACTCCTGACACTTTGGGAGGCTGAGGTGAGTGGATCACTTGAGCCCAGGAGTTCAAGACTAGCCTGAGCAACATGGCAAAAACCCTGTCTCTACAAAAAATACAAAAATTAGCCAGGCGTGGTGTTGCTTGCCTGTAGTCCCAGCTACTTAGGAGGCTGAGTTGAGAAGATCACTTCAGCCCAGGTCAAGGCTGCAGTGAGTCAAGATTATGGTACTGCCCTCCAGCCTGGGTGACAGAGTGAGACTCTGTTTCAATAAAAATAAATCTATAAAAATAAAAAAGATAAAAACACTTGATAACTCTGATGCCAACACTCAGGCATGTGACATTTTATACTGCCAGTTCTCTTCTCCTTCACACACTTCTCCAAAGTTTGCTATTCATGAAGGAAGAGAAAAGAAATAACTAGTGAGAGGCTCTGACTACTTCAGCTCACAGAATTTCTTCATCAGCCTCAAAACCACAGATAAGTTCCATTAATTAACACTATATAAAAAAAGAAAAAAAAAAACCTTTCTTCTCCAGAAGAGAGAACATATGGCCTAACTATAGCAAAACCATACTCTAAATATCCCCCAAACAAACAGAGCTGAAATAAGTAGAATCATTGGAAGAAAAAAACTATCATTGCTAAGAAACTTATTGTGCCATACATGTTATATATATTATATATGTTATTGCTCTGAAATGTCACAACAATATTATGAGGCATATATTATTTTCATTATTTTACATATGAAGAAACAGAGGTTCAGAAAGGTCTAAGTTTCAAAAGGAAAATAAATAAGGAGTAGATCCATCTAGTGCTATAACATATATTTTGCCACTTGACAACATTATCTTTCCTTTTTTTTTTTCTATTTTCCCAAGATATACCAGCTTTTATTCAATTGCAAATGTGTTTTAGCTCCCAGGATATCTTAAGGTCATCAGACCAAGGCCAACTTGAGTCAATAAAAGATACTGACATGTAGATTTAGAGCTGTAGAAAAGAGACTGTGTTTGTCAAAAACTAAGCTTCTACAACAAAGAGCCCTGAAACTACAGAAACTCAAAGTGTAAGCTTATTTTCTCTCAAAATAACAGTGGGTATACAATCAACAAGCAGTTCTGCTATACCTGTTGTCCAGACACTCAAGTTTCTTTAATCACCCACTGTAACTTAGGGTGTTGCCCTCATCTTCCTAGTTATAGCAAGCTCGTCAGCACCATAGATTAAGCTTTAGCTCACAGGAATTGTAAAGGACAGGATGGAGGGCTATCTGCCTCCATTTTCAGAGATGCAATAAGCAAGTTTCATTTATTATTTATACTCAGAATCCACTGGCCAAAATTAATTGAGTGACTACAGCAAGCTGCAAGGAGTCTCTGGCTGAGTAGCTATCGGCATTGCTAAAATTTAGTAAAGCTTTCATTACTAAAAAAGCGGAGCAGAGAAGAATGGATACCAGGGAACGAAGAGCACTTTCTGACATAGTTTTTTCTTGACTGAGGTGAATCAGTCTGGAAATCCTCACACAATACCATCTCCTTATTAGAGCAACTTGTATATATTATTTTTACATAACCAAAATATGCTGCTTTTCAACTCAAATGAATTTGAGCCCATTCTGAAACCAAAGTTGTGACAAAGGGATCCTTGGCAGGCAGCAAAGTATCTACAAGTTTCTGGAAGAATAACAGTATCTTCAATTAATATTAAAACTGAGGCTCTGTAGGGACCTGTTACAATTATACAACATCCCTTCACACTCGTGGCTTCTAAGTGACCTAACTGAATAAAGGAAGCAAAAGACAGCTTGACTGGCTCTGCTTTTGACTGATCCCCATAGGGTTGCTTTCCTGTAGAGAGGGCTGCAGAATATAAAGGAATATTAAATAGCCTTCCTTTCCCAAAGGAGTGATTGAAGAGTTTCTGGAAAAGCCCCAGGCACAGAGCAGATTGGCAAGTAATGTCGTATCTAGGGCTCTGCCAACCATCCTTACAGAGTTGAATCTTCAACCCTTAAAGACCCCTCTTTGTGAACTTATGATATAAACAAAATAAGAAGCTTAACATTGAGAGAATGCCAAGATTTTATTAACAACCTCATTGAATATGGTCATTTCCTTGCCTGGAAAATTTTGGTATAGTAGTTAAATTGAATGCATAGATTGTAGAAAAGTTGAATTTTATAAATAATAAATCTGAAGTGTTTAAGAGCCCCTTGCTGGTCCTGCAAAAGCCATGTCCCTCAAGTCTATTATGGGGCTGTAAAAATGACTAATGATCAGAGAAAAGTGTAGTGGTTGAAAGCTTATACTCCAAATTCCTTTAACTGTAGTTTGAGTCCTGGCTTTGCTTCTTCCAAGATTTTTTCAAAAGAAAAAAAGATAAAACTGATTAGGAGTATGTGCTATAGTTTGATCATTCCTTATTTCTATACATTTTGGTTTTCTCCCACCTACTATGTGTCAGATAAAAGTTGAACAGAGCCTGAACTGAAACAGTGGCAGAAGAAACGGAGAACAAAGGACAAACCGAGGAGCTATTCCCTATTTTAGAGGTAGAACTGCAATCTTCCTAAATAAATACAGATCCCATTTGTCACCCCCTCATCCTTGGGGTCTCTTTAAAGGATCAGCCACAACCTACTTTCTACTGGTAATTTCCCACCATACAGTTAGTGCAGCCATATGATGAGGTTTGAATAAATTTTTATCAATAAAGTCAGTAGGATATATTTTTGCCTCCCTCATTCCAAGTATACAGGATTCTTGATTACAAGAAGACTTAAGTGAGAAAAGTCTGGAGAAACTTCTGAACTGTGGCATTAATAGGGTGTGAAAGAAAGAGCACTGGATTCTAAGCCAAATGGCTTGAAAATCAGTCCTGCCTTAATTCTGTTGTAACAGGGTATCAAGTTGCTATTGTCATGAAAATTCTTTTTTGGTAAAGTAGGGATGATAATGGCTGTGCTCCTCACCTCACAGAAATGTTTAGAAGAAGTTAACTCAAAATACTTTATATATTAAAATATTTGCAGAAACTTCTCTTGGGGAGAAGGAAATTTTCATTAAAATATTTGATGCTAAACTTGACAGACTAGGTAAAATTGTATATTGTCAACAGCACTTTTAAAACACCTTAAGTCACCCTTAAAATACACTCATTGAGAATTTTTTTCCATAGGACTATTTCCAGAACAAAAATATTACCTTAATGTTCTGCTTGGAACACTCCAGTGAATTTTCAAATATTACAGTTTGCTGGCTCTTCCTATCTGCTGTCTTCAATCTTTGTCTTCTGTTGTACAGAGCACTAAATATGATTTCATGTATATAATTATGAAGATACCTTTAGTTCCTCTCTGTTGGCTTACTTTTTTTAAGGATCTTATTTCGTAAGTTTTCTCTTCAAAGATCTACTCACTTCCCTGGACACTTAAAAAATGTGTTTTTTTTTTTTCTGGTATGCTGGCTTGTTTTTTTTTTTTTTTTAATGGTAGAGAATACCTTAAAATTATTCACACATCAAATCCAAAGGTTTTGCCTACAAGTTTGTCCTGATTTGGCCTCAATTTTTCTCACTCTGTGAGAAATCAGAGAAAATAAAACTAAGAGCATCAATTCATTTGCCCATCTCTTACTCATTCCCAAGGCATAAGTTTATGCCTGGAGTAATCACCTATGTTATGATTTATTTGTAGTCTCTCTTGTATTCACACTCCAGCTGTTGCCCTCATCATCTACGGTCTCATTTGTAGCATGCAAACTTAAATTAAAGACCAAAGCACCTATGATTAGCGTCCTCTATGAATAAATATGATGGTCTTTTAAATATGTTGGGAACGCCTCCCTAATGATAAGAGTGAGAAAGCAGAGGGGGTAGGGGTGTGCAGTAGGGGTTGGAGCCAGGAGTTTTCAAGTGTCCATATAGAAATCAGAACAATTATTTCAGAAGCATCAACCACGAGGACACTGTATTCAAAAAGCTATCTGAACCACACATTATAGGAAGGAAACATTGTCAGTGTGAACTGGACAGGGAAAAGAGTTGGCATCTCTTGGTAAAGGGCATTTCTTTCAGAAAGAATTTTGCCTGACTAAGAACTGTCAAAAAAAGCTCTCAGTAGGGAATATCTTGGCTTACTGAACCTTTGGGACACTTAACCATTCATCATACAGTCAATGTGAATTTTTCTGTGGCTCAGCATTTTGCCAACTAATTTTCAAGTTAAGAGATTCTACATTACCACCAAAATACCATAGGCTGAGCCTGAATAATCATTGCAGCTCATTAAGATTCTCTTCAAAACATAAAAGTATACTTTTGAAATTTTCATAGCAAGCATCCTGTAATTATTTACAAATCTCAGTAATAGAGTACAGATAAGGTCACTCAATATTTCATGTTAAGAAAGGGAATTAGACAAGGGTACAAACAGAGACAGTTTGAGTAATTATGTCTGTTCATTATTAGAATTCTCTGGCTGGTTTATTTCCCTTTTGTGCTATATCTGGGATTTTTTTTCCATTACATTATTCAAATACTAAATTGTGGCAATAAACAGGTGACATCATCCAAGAGCTGAGCTTTTTCAATTTCAGGTACATCAAAGAGTTGCTACCAGTTTTTTAAAAGCAGATCTGAATTGCTACCAGCCCCAGAGTCTCAAATGGAATTTGGATTAATTTTTTCATTAGCAAGATAGTGAGTCTGTCCTATATGCACTTTACACAGTTCAAACAACGCAATGCTTCCTCTGCTTTAGATAAGAAATGGTACAACCTGATAAAATCTGGAAGCTTTAAAAAAATAAATATATACACATATTCATGTGTGTGAGTGATGCAAAATAAATATTGTATATAAACTATTCATAAATAACACAGTAAAAGCAAATTAGCACCTATCTCAAAAGAAAATTAACACCTATCTCCTTTATTAATTTCAAATTACTAGTGCACATACATATGTGTGTTTATCTTCAGACAAAATTTATTTTTTGCAATAACTAATAACATTTATTTTTTGAAATGATTAAAACCCTCTGGCCAACCATGGCTGATAAACACAGCACTGTTACCATTATCTTCTGAAATTTCTCCAAAATAAGCAAAAGAGAATATGAGAAAAGATAACAGTAAACTAGAATTGACGAGGAAATTTTGGAAAATGAAAACTGATGCATAAATGTAACTGACTTAGTAGAGTTTCTCAAACTTTACAACCCATTAAAATTATCTTTAGAATATTAAAATTAAACTATGATAGAAATGATTATAACTCACTGAATAAAACAAGAATCTATGAGTACTCACTGCTAGTAATGGATGCTAGAGACCATTACTACGTAGATATGACAGATGCAGCTATTGCAGTGATGCTGGGCACCATAATTTTGTGGTTACGAACATGGTTTTTAGATTGGACAAAGAAAACTTTGAGTTCGTTTCTGGCTTTTTGGAGCTATGTCACCTTGCCAAGTTGCATCCACTCTGCAAGCCTGTTTCTTTATGGATTAAACTAAGAATATCTTAGAAACATATGGGGACTAAATAATTTTATGTTTGCAAATATTTGGCATATTCTTGGTCCAGAGTCAACATTTGGCAAAGGCTGAAATTTCATTATATTACAATTAAATACATGTTTCATTTATTTTCTTTGATGGCATTTTCTTTGGTTATCACTAAAATAGGTATAAAAATGAGATGACTAAATTAGAAAATAATTAAGATCAGTATTATCTAGCTTATTTCAACCTTCAATAAATATAAGTAAAATCCATGGTACAAAATAAAATGTGTTATTAAATTCCATGAGTAAGATATTCTTTCCATCCTGTGTTATAAAACAAGATTCTGACATTTTTTCTTGTTCTGTAGGTATTTACCTACAATGAGAAAGTAAAAACAGCTTTATTTTTGTTTTCCAATTTTTAGAAACAGCTCTGCCCTCTTGACCTGTATTGACCCCCTCATTATTATGAGGTACAAACCACCAGATGGCCCTATTTTTCATCTTAATAGTTTTTGTTAACCTGTAGGGAAAGGAGTGAAATTACGGGACAGTCCAAACAGTATTCCAAACACTTATAACCACAACAACAGTCTGCTCTCATTCACAGAATTTATTAGCTATAAAAACTCTGACACTTGGTTGCTCAAGGCCAAGATTCTATCAGATATGGAAAATGGATGGAAAATAGGCTCTTTCTTTAACACTCTGGAGGCTGGCACAGTTGCAGGGTACTTCTCAGACATACTACTATGGCTATGAATTTTGAATCAGTGGCATTTTGAGAACAGGAGTAGTTCTTCCTACCATATACTAGGCAAGGCAGAGTTTTTCAAATCTCAGAGGAAGGACAAAGCAGAAAATGGCCATAAAAAAGTGAAATTAAAATGATAAATTGTAGTTGTGAAAGAGCCAGCTTGCTGGTTTAGCAGTTTTGTTCATATATCTGCTAGTCATAGGACAACAGTTTGAGCATCAATTTTATTTCGGGGATTTAATTAGATGATATATATTTCTACTAAGGCTTACTCTTATTAATACTGAATTTTAAGCCTATGTATATATTATTATCTAATATTTTAACTGGGAAAACTATTTAAGAGGCCTCTAGTGGATATGTTTGTAGTTCATGTTCTAGTCTTCAAATGTGACTACAATTATATAATCTAGAAAAGACAACAATTAATTTTCTCCATCCTTCCCTCCCTCCCTATGCCTCTTACTCTCAACGACAGAATATGACAGCCTACCTTAATACATCTTTTACTGTCTCACAGTGTTATTAACATTATCATCAGCCCAGCCTTTCTTTCTCTAGGACAAATAACTTTTACTTTTAAAAACATATGTTGGTTTACATGCCTTTACTTTTAAGATTTATTTTTCAAATTCCTTTTGTTGTTCATGGCACTTTAACGGATTATATCAAAATCCTAACATCTAGGTTAAACTGGGCGCTTTTAAATCGTGTGTGTGTGTGTGTGTGTGCGTGTGTGTGTGTGTGTGTCTGTGTAATGAAGGATTGTCTGAATAAAGACAACATTTATCAAGGATAGCAAATCCCCAAGTTTCACGCTCTTTATATATTTGATATCATTAACCAAAGAGTTATCATTATAGCCAGCTTATCCAAATCTATAAAGCTGCTATACACTTCAGTCAATTTTCACATTTTGGTATTTATTTTTTTTAATTAAGCTGGAAAGAAATCCTTGGGAATTTGAAGAATAGATCCCTAACACTGGCTGAGATTACTTGGAACGAGCTGAGAGTTTAAAAATCTAAACCATTAACATGTCTATCAAAATTCTTCTGTTTAAAAAGAGAATGTTTAGGAATGAGAACACTCATGTTTTCTGAGGATTTTCCATGAAGCTTATCTTTACAACAAATTAGCCAATGGTACAGAAGAAGAGGGGTAAATGTCTTCTTAAGAAATCAGGCTTTTGTGTCCAACACTTTATCCAAACTACTTTCCTCAAGATAACCAAGACCTCCATGTTGCTATATTCACAGGCAAATTTCCAGTCCTTTTCTAACTTGACCTATTAGCAACACTTAGTGTATTTGATAACGCTTTCTCATATTTTTCTTTTTTTTAAAAAAAAAAAGGAGTAAAATTTACAAACCCCTAAAATGCACATATCTGATGTATATAGTTGAATGGGTTTTGACAGTTGTAGATATTCACATGAAGACTACCCAAAACAAGATACAGAACACTTCCGTCACCCAGAAAGTTCCTCTGTGTCACATTTTGGTCAATCTCCATACTCTTCAGAGGTGCACTGGAACCACCAAACAGGTTAACCTTGCCCACTGCCTAGATAGAGCCGATTTATCAAGACAGGGGAATTGCAATGGAGAAAGAGTAATACACACACAGCCAGCTGTATAGGAGACCGGAGTGTTATTATTACTCAAATCAGTCTCCCCGAGCATTCAGGGATCAAAGTTTTTAAAGATAATTTGGCGGCTGGCAAAGTGGAGAGTGCTGACTGGTCAGGTTGGAGATGGAATCATAGGGGGTCAAAGTGAGGTTTTCTTGCTGTCTTCTGTTCCTGGGTGGGATCACAGAACTGGCTGAACCCGATTATCCGTCTGGGTGGGAGATATTTTGCAGACCCTGCACTGGATGCACCAGCTGAATGCATCCAGTGCAGGGTCTGCAACATATCTCAAGCACTGATCTTAGGTTTTGTAATAGTGATTAGTTATCTCCAGGAGCAACTTGAGGAAGTTCCGACTCGCAGCCAGAGGCTGCAGCATAACCCCTAAACGGTAATTACTAATCTTGCAGCTAATTTGTTAGTCCTGCAAAGCAGACTGGTCCCCATTGACGAAGGGGGTCTTTTGGGGAAAAGGCTATTATCAATTTTGTTACAGAGTCAAATCATAAACTGAATTCCTTCCCAAGGTTAGTTTGGCCTATGCCTAGGAATGAATAAGGACAACTTAAAGGTGAGAAGCAAGATGGAGTCGGTTAGGTCTGATCTCTTTCACTGTCGTAACTTCCTTGGTTATAACTTTTGCAAAAGCAGTTTGACCACTTTTTGACTTCAGTTACCACAGATTCCTGCGCCATTGATTATTTCTTATACTTGAGAGGGTTTATTTGACTATATTACAGATTTGCCCCTTATCTTTTGTTTTCATCAGTTTTACCATGCTTTACATAGGTATGCTTTTTTTATCTATACTCCTTGAGGTTTGTTGAAGTCTTCGGCTCTCTGGATTGACTATCATTGTTGTTGGAATATTCTTGCGTGTTATTCCCTTAAACATATTTTTCTGCCCCATTATCTCTTTCCTATCCTAGCAGGACTTCAATTACCTGTTAGGCTACTTGATATTGTCCCACAGAGCTTAGTTGTTCTGCTCTACTTTGTTCCATCTTTTATATTCCTTATTTGTGTTTCTGTTTGGATACATTCTATTGACCTGCCTTTCAAATTCACTTATCCCACCCTCTAGACTGCTGTTACGTTGCTTCGTCTGATAAATTTTTTATTTTTCTCCGTTTTGTTTAAATTCTAGCATTTTCTTTTCATTCTTTTTTATAGTTTTCATCTCTCTGGAGAAATACTTCATATCTTCGTGCATGACGTTAATCTTTTCCAGCAGACCCCATCAAAGCTGTGTTAAAGTTCCTCTCTAATAATTACCATGTCTGAGCGATCTCCCGATTTATCTTTGCTATTTCCTATTTACTATTTACCACAAATAACATTTTCTTGATTTTTAAATGTCTTATAGTTTTATATTTTATAATGTAACTTTTGTATAAAATGACATTAGAGACTGAACTGAATAATATTCACCTCCAGAAATGGGCACACCCTTTCTTCTGTCAGGCTGCTGAGTCAATCTTATCTGTACTTGAGCTGAATCTGGTTTTTCTTGCAGCAATAGTATAATATTTTAAAGGTGGGATCAGGATTTTTTCTTTTAGCAAGGAACTGGTGATATTCCAGACAGCTCTTATTCCTTGACAGAATTCAAAACAATGGAAAATCTACTTGACAGCCAGATTGCTAGCTTTTGGAGCTGTGCGGAAGTCACTTTACTCTTCATTCCTGCCCTCAGTTTTCTGCTCCACAGAAAATCTTTCTCAGCCTTTCTGCTCTTCAGTCTTCAGACAAGTGCCCCAGATGGATTTCTCTTAGCTTTACTATCACATGTCCAGCCTCTACAGTACGGCGGGCTGTGCCCTGGCCTGCCCAGAACAGGCCATGCACAGAGATCCGGCATGCCTCAGCAGGGGTCTCTCTCAGCTTTTCTTCTTTATCTCCAGCCTTTAGCATACTACCTGTATACTTTACAAACGCTCGTTGAAAACTGCTGGCCAGTCCATGTAGACTTGCTGTATGACTAGACTCCTCAGAATCCTAATCTGACATGCCATGTGGCCAATGGAAGTCTGTTGAAAGTTAATCTCACTTAAGCTCTTGTGGACATCTATATCATATTCTTCCTCTCCCCTTGTACTTCCGGTTTTAAGAACAACTGTGAGCCTTTGCTTTCCTCATTACTTTCTGAAATTTAATTAATTTATGTTTCTTTATATCTGAAGCTTCTGATGACTTTTTTTAATCAGTGATTTTGGTAGCTTATCTAGTTTGTTTTGGTTTGTATGAAAGGGATAGTGTTTTGCAATTTTGTTCATTACAGTCAGATATGAAAATCCTACCTCTTCCTTGACGCACTGTGTACTCTTGGCTTCTAGGATGCCATGCAATTTCAATTTTCTTTTTACCTTAGTAGTTGTTCACGCTCAGTGTCTACTGCTTATTCCTTCTCTCCTTTCTGTTTTCTTTTTATTTGTTTGTGTTTTGTTTGTTTTGTTTTGAGATGGAGTCTCATCCTGTCACCGAGGCTGGAGTGCAATGGCGTGATCTTGGCTCACTGCAACCTCCGCCTCCTAGGTTCAAGTGATTCTCCTGCCTCAGCCTCCTGAGTAGCTGGGATTACAGGCATGCGCCACCATGCCTGGCTAATTTTTTGTATCTTTAGTAGAGACGGGGTTTCACCATGTTGGCTAGGCTGGTCTCGAACTCCTGACCTTGTGGTCCACCCGCCTTGGCCTCCCAAAGTGCTGGGATTACAGGCATGAGCCACTGTGCCTGACCTCCTTTCCAATTTTCAAATGTTAGAGTATTTAGAGGTTTGGTCCCTTTGTTGTACTTGATTTTCTATTTACACTTAGTCCCTACATGATCCCATTCAGTCTCAGGGCTTTAATATTCCATCTACATCCCCCAAAATACCAAATGTAAAACTCTAGCCCATATTTTGTTCTCAAATTCTAGACTTGTACACCAACTGTGTACCAACACATACACACTTGTATATACACTAAATGTCTCAAATTCAACATCTTCAAATACTGCACTCCTCATCTTTCTCCCTCCCCTGAAACATCTTACACTCACAGCCTTCTTCATTTCAGTGGATGATAATCACTGAAATTGTCCAGGCCAATTGTGTTGGAGTCCCCCTTGACTTCTCTGTGTCTCTTATGCTTCATACTTAATTCATCAGAAAATCTTGTTGGCTCTAATTTTAAACATGTCTATCATCTGCATTCTTCTACCCATCTGCCTGCTATTTCTCTTATCGAAGGCACCATTATCACATTCAAGAGTTATTAAAATAGTTGCCTAACTGATTTTTCTTTTATCTCTCTGTAGGTTATCCTCAACAGATTATCCAGAGCATCCAGAGTGATCTTTTATAATGTAAGTCAAATATTGTATTCTGCCCCAAACCACCAATGATCCTTTTTCACTCAGAGTAAATGCCAAAGTCCTTATAAGGGCCAACAAATGCCTACATGATTTGGCCTCTGGTTCTCTAACTTGTCTCCTACAACTTTTTTTCTCTCTCCCTGTTTCCGCTCCACGCGCATTGACCTTTTTGCTTTTCATTACTCCCATTTTAAGCCTGTGTTGAAGCTATTGCTTTTACTGAAATGCTCCTTCCCAGATATTTGCCTGATTAACTCTATTTGTCTTCATTTATTCAATACTCTTCAGTGAAGTCTACTCTAACCAATTCATATAATACTCAGTGAGAATGTCTCAGCATTCTCACTTTTTCCTTCCTGTTCTTTTAAAATTATTTTTCTATAATATTTACTGGTTGTAATTATGACATAATTTTCTTAATTGTGTTTTAAAAAAATTTTCTATAGCCTTTTACAAGAAGTTAAGTTGTATGATATCCGGTATTCTTGTATGTTTTGTTTATGTAATACCACATTGCCAAAACCAGTGCCAGGTGTATCACAGGTAGAAATAGCTAGAAGATCTTGATTATTATTAAGAGATTGGGAAATCTGTTAATTCAGATCTATCTCCTTCATAAGGAGTTAAATTTGAGTGTAATTATTTTCCCTATTAAATAAGATAAAATATTACTACATAATGAATACTTTAATTATGTTTGATTAAAAAACTCACACAACTTTCTAGTACATACAGACTCATGTGGTAAATAGAAATAACTTGAGAAGCTATTTTGTATAATGTCCAAAGTTGTTTAAACTGGACTATGGCCTCTCTAATGAGAAAAAAAAATGTATTAGAGCACAAAAATTGTTCTGTAAAAAGGTTGGAATTCTCAGTCAAGACATTGTTAGATTGGAATACTGATAGATTTTCTTCCATCAAACCTGTAGACTACTAGAGATTATCTGGCTCCTATGTGTCCACAAGTCACACTTCTATAATATAGCTTATATATTCCTAATAGAACCTTAACCACAATAAATAACCATTAGCTGCATTTACTAGATGAGGTACCATATGGAAGGTAAGGTAAGGAATTGGAAAGAATATGAGATTTTTGTCACAGATATCAAAATCTGTATCCATCACTTACCATCTATATGACCTAGAGTAAGTTATTTAAACTTAATCTAACTCAGTTTGCTTCTCTGTAAAATGGGGATATTAATATCTACCTTGCAAAAATGTCATGAGAAATGAATGAAATATCCCCTGTTAGAGTTGTAGTTACATAATAAATGGCAGTTCCCAACAGAAGATACAGGCTTGATAAGTAACAGCTATTGCCTTTGCATTTATAGTCAACTATAAGTATATACTATTTGCTAACATACATAATAGCATACATATCTGTTCACATCATGTTCAATGCCATGTTATTTAAAATTTTAAATGCCAAGCTATTTAAAATTTCCAAACGAGGAAACGATGGTTGTAAACCTTCTCTTATCTGAAAACATGGATTGAGAGTAATAAAACTCTCCAAAACATTAAGGTATACCTTAGTAGAGAAATTAGGAAAGTCAGCTCAGAATGACTTGAGATTAGAAATAGGGTTTAGTAAAATGCAAGAGCAAGATTCTGACTGTTGGCAAATTTGTGACATTAACATTACAACAAAATGATATTCTGTAAATGAAAACAAAATTTTCATAGAAGTAGGATTGAACCTTGAGTCTCCAAGCTTGATGAGGGGAAAAAATACCATCAATCAAGGTCAAGTTGCCAGTGTCCTTCGCATATATATGGCCCTAGAGCAGAGATAGCTACATCAAGTTATCATTAGTTAGTAGCATTACATATTAAAACTATCAACTAACTTCCCCTATCACCAGCCAGCTTCTCTCCAGGCTAATGAAAAGCCTCCTGGTTTTACCGTGGTATCCTCTGAGTGTGTGCAACAGAGACTGTCAATGTGCCCACAACCAGTGATCTGGTCCATGTGGCCATTACTTTTTTCTTTATAAAGAGATATGCTGGTATTGTTGCTTTTAAGTCAGTCTCTAAAAAGTCTAATTTGCATGAATCTACTGAGAAATTGATCATCTGAAGATCCACAGTCAAAAAGCAGTGTGGATCATGGGCAAAACAAGATGCAGAATAGAAGCCTTCGCCCCCTCTTGCAGGAGCACCAAATTTAACAACTATCTACACACACACACACAAAAACACAGTTATAAGAACCAAAAATCAGGTGAGTAATTACAGTACCTGGCTTTAACTTCTATCACTGAAAGAGGCACTGAAGAGTGTAGGAAAGATAGTCTTGAATCACCAATGCCATCCCTCCTCCATCCCCCCAGTAGAGGTCACATGGCATTAAGAATCTGTGTAGTTGGGGAAGGGAGAGTGCAGAGATTGTGGGACCCTGCATTGAATTTGGTGCTGCCCTGTCCCAGTGGAAAGCAAAGCTGAGCAGAACTCAGCTGATGCCTACCCATGGAGGGAGGATTTAGACCACCCATAGGCAGAGGAGAATCACCCATTTCAGTGGTTGGAACTTGAGTTCATCCACAAAACCATGGGCTAAACTGCTCTGGGTTGCTAAATAAACCTGAAAACCTGTCTTGGCTACAAGGACTGCCATTTCTAGGCAAATTCCAGTGCTAGGATAGGCTAGACATGGCAGGTACATACCTAGTGAGACACCAACCAGGGCAGCTAAAAAAGTGCTTGTGCCACCCCTCCCCCAGCATCAGGCAGCACAACTCTTATCAACAAAAGTGATTCATTCCTTCCTCTTGAGGAGAGGAGAGGGAAGAGTACAGAAGACTTTATCTGGCACTTTAGATGCCAGCTCAGCCACAGTAGGGAAAGGCATGGGGCAGAGTTGTGAACTCTCTCTTCCAAACCCTATATCCCAGATGACATTTCTAGACACATCCTGGGCCAGAAGGAAACCCTCTTCCTTGAAAGGAAAGAACCTGTTCTAACAAGATTCATCACCTGCTGACTAAAGAACCCTTGGGGCCCTGAAAAACCACCACTGATACCCAGGTAGCACAACATGGGCCTTGGGTGAGACTCTGAAATGGGCTGGCTTCAAGTGACATCCAACATATTCCCAGCTGCAGTGACTAGGCTGAGACTATTTCTGCTTGAGAAAAGCAGAGGGAAAAGTAAAGGGGACTTTGTCGTGCACCTTAGGTACCATCTTGGCCACAGTGGGGTAGAGAATCAAGAGGGCTCTTAGGATCCCTGATTCCAGGCCTTGACTCTTAGTTGGCATTCTGGACCAGCCCTGGGCAAAAGAGGAGCCCACCGACCTTAAGGGTGAGTCTCAGGCCTGGCAGCATTCATTACAAACTGACTGAATAGTGCTTGGTCCTTTAGTAAACATTGGCAGTAGACTGGCAACACCCAATGTGGGTCTATGGTGGTGGTGGCCAAGGGAACAGGCTCTTGTTCCTGTGGAAAAGTGAAGGAAGAGTGGGAAAGACTTTGTCTTGCAGTTTCAGTGCCAACTTAGCTGTAGTAGAATAGAGCACCAGGTAAATTTCTAGGGTTTATTTACTCCAGTTCCTGGAGTAAAAAATGGCATCTCTGGACCCCCTTTGGGGGCCTAGGGAAACTCACCACCCTGAAGGGAAGAACACAAGCCTGGCTGACTTTAGCTACAGCTAAAATATTCTCCAAACATAAAGGAGAAATAAAGACTTTTCCAAACAAAAAAAGTTGAGGGAGTTGCATCAACACCAGACTTATCATAAAAGAAATGCTAAAATGAGTTCTTTAATCAGAAAGTAAAGAACATTAATGAGCAATAATAAAATATCTGGAGATACAAAACTCACTGGTAATAGTAAATATACAGAAAAACATAAAATATTATAACACTGTAATTGTGGTGTGTAAACTATTCTTATCTTACATAGAAAGACTAAATGATAAGCCAATCAAAAATAATAACTACAGCAACTTTGCAAGACACAGTACAAGATATAAATAGAAACAACAAAAACGTCAAAAGTGGGGGGAGACAAAGTTAAACTGTAGAGCTTTTATTAGTTTTCTTTTTTCTTGTTTGTTTATTTATGCAATCAGTGTTAAGTTGTCATTAGTTAAGAATAATAGGTTATAAGATAGTATTTGTAAGTGTCATGGTAACTTCAAATCAAAAACATACAACAAATACACAAAAAGTAAAAACCAAGATATTAAATCACTAATCATATCACCACAGAAACTCATCTTCACTAAAAGAAAAATATGAAAGAAGGAAAGAAGGAAAAAACACTAGAAAACAAAGAATAAAATGGCAAGAGTAAGTCCTTACTTTTCAATAATAACATTGAATGTAAATGAATTAAACCCTCCAATCTAAAGACATAGAGTGACAGAATGAATTAAAAAACAAGATACGTTGATCTGTTGCCTCCAAGAAACACACTTCACCTATTAAGACACACATAGACTAAAAATAAAGGGAAGAAAAAAGGTAATTTCATTCTAGTGGAAATGAAAAAAAAGCAGGAGCAGCTATACTTATAATAGACAAAATACATTACAAGACAAAATCTATAAGAAGAGACAAAGAATTATAACTGTATAATGATAAAGAGGTCAATTCAGCAAGAGGATACAACAATTATGTGTACATATATATATATATATATATATATGCACCAAACACTGAATCAGCCATAAATATAAAGCAAATATCATTAGAGCTAAAGAGAGAGATTGACCCCAATACAATAATAGCTGGAAATTTCAGCACCCCACTTTCAGCATTGGACAGATATTCCAGACATAAAAATCAGCAAAGAAACATCCTACTTAACCTACACTATAGAACAACTGCATTTAATAGATATTTACAGAACATTTCATCAAATGACTACAAAATACACATTCTTCTCCTCAGCAAATGGATTATTCTCGAGGGTAGACCATATGTTAAGTCACAAAGCAAGTCTTAAGACATTCAAAAAATTTAAATAATATCAAGCGTCTTCTCTGACCACAGTGGAATAAAACTAGAAATCAACAAGAGGAATTTTAAAAACTATACAAACACATGAAAACTAAACAATATGCTCCCAAATAGCCAGTGAGTTAATAAAGAAATTGAGAAGAAAATTGAAAAATGTGTTGAGACAAATTATAATGGAAACACAACATACCACAAAAACTATGGGACACAGGGTAAGCAGTACTGAGAGGGAAGTTTATAGCCATAAGCACCTATATCAAACAACAACAACAACAAAAAATGACAAGACTCCACACACGGACACAGGAAGGGGAACATCACACTCCGGTGACTGTTGTGGGGTGGGCGGAGAGGGGAGAACAGCATTAGGAGATATACCTAGTGCTAAATGACGAGTTAATGGGTGCAGCACACCAACATGGCACATGGATACATATGTAACAAACCTGCACATTGTGCACATGTACCCTAAAACTTAAAGTATATTTAAAAAATGACAAGACTCCAAATCAACAAAAAAATAAAAACACACAAAAATAGCTAGCTGTGGTGGCATGCGCCTGTAGTCCCAGCTGCTCGGGAGGCTGAGCTGGCACAACTGCTGGAGCCCAGGAGGTTGAGGCTGCAGTGAGTCAAGATCATGCCACAGCACTCCAACCTGGGTGACAGTGAGACCGTGCCTCAAAAAAAATAAAATAAATAAAATAAAATATGAAAGAAGAAGAAATCTTCAGATAAATACCTAATAATGCATCTGAAAGAAGTAGAAGATTGAAAGCAAACTGAACCCAAAATTAGTAGAATAAATAATAAAGATCAGAGCAGAGATAAATGAATACATGAATTTGAAATAAACAATACAAAAATAAAATTTAAGAAGTTATTTTTTTAAAGGTAAATAAAATTGGAAAACCTTTACCCAGACTAACCACAAAAAAAGATGACCCAAATAGATAAAAACAGAGATGAAAAAGGAGACATTACAACTGATACAGCAGAAATTTAAATGATCATTAGTGGCTACTATGAGCAACTACATGACAACAAATTAGAAAATTTAGAAGAAATGGATAAATTCCTAGATACTAAAAACCTATCAATATTTACCATGCAGAATTCCAAAATCTGAACAGACCAATAACAAGTAAAAAGATCAAAGCCATAATAAAAAGTATCCCAGCAAAAAAAGCCTTGGAACAAATGGCTTCACTCTGAATTCTATCAAACATTTAAAGAATAACTAATACTAACCCTACTCAAATTATTCTGAAAAATAGAGGAAGAGGGAATACTTCCAAACTCACTCTATAAGGCCAGTATTACCGTAATATCTAAAACAGACAAAGACACATCAAAAAAAGAAAACTGCAGGCCAGTATCTCTGATAAACATTTATAGAAAAATCCTCAACAAAATACTAGCAAACCAAACTCAAAAACATATTAAAAAGATCATTTATCATGACCAAGTGGGATTTATCCTAGGGATGCAAGGATGTTTTAACACACACACATCAGTCAATGTAATACGTCATATCAACAGAAGGGAGGACAATAATCATAAGATCATTTCAATTGATACTAAAAACGCATTTGATAAAATTAAACATCCCATCATGATAAAAACTCTCAAACAACTGGGTACAGAAGGAACATACCTTGACATAATAAAAGTCATATAAAACAGACCCACAGCTAGTGTCATACTGAATGGGGAAAAGCTTAAAGCCTTTAAGATGTGGAACACAATAAGGATGCCCACTGTCACCACTGTTATTCAGTGTAGTACTGGAAGTCCTAGCTAGAGCAATCAGAAAAGAGAAAAAATAAAGTGCTTCCAAAATGGAAAGGAAGAAGTCAATTTATCCTTGTTTGCAGATGATATGGTCCTTTATCTGGAAAAGCCTAGACTCTGTCAAAAAAAATTAGGGCTGATAAATTCAGTAAAGTTGCAGGATACAAAATCAACATACAAAAATAAGTAGCATTTCTGTATGCCAACAGTGAACAATCTAAAAATGAAATAAATAAAGTAATCCGATTTTGCAATAGCTATAAATAAAATTAAATACCTAGGAAATAACCAAAGAAGTAAAAGATCTCTACAGTGAAAACTATAAAACATTGATGCAAGAAAGAGAACACAAAAAAATTGAAAGATATTCCATGTACATGTATTGGTAGAATAAATATTGTTAAAATGTCCATACTACCCATAGCAGTCTATAGATTCAATACAATCCATATTAAAATACGAATGACACTCTTCCCCAAAATAGGAAAACTAATCCTGCAATTTATATAGAAGCATGAAAGACCTAGAATAGCCAAAGCTATCCCAAACAAAAATAACAATAACTAAAGGCATCACATTACCTGACTTCAAATTATACTACAGAGCTATTGTAACCAAACAGCATGTTACTGGCATTAAAAACAGGCACATAGACCAATGAACAGAATAGAGAACCCAGAAACAAATCCACACATCTACAGTGAACTCATTTTTGACAAATGTGCCAAAAACGTACATTGGGGAAAAGAAAGACTCTTCAATACATAGTGCTGGGAAAACTGGATATAAATATGCAGAAGATTAAATTGGAATCCTATCTCTTGCCATATATAAAAATCAAATCAAAATTGATTAAAGGCTTATACCTAAGTCCTCAAACTATAAAACTACTTCAAAAAAAAAAAAAAAAAAACTTTGGAGAAACTCTCCAGGATGCTGGTCTGGGCAGATTTCTTTAACAATACTGCACAAGTACAGTCAACCAAAGCAAAAATGAACAAATGCAGTCACGTCAAATCAAAACGCTTCTGCACAGCAAATGACACAATTGATAAAGTGAAGAGACAACCCACAACATGGGAAAAAATATTTGCAAACGACTCATCGGAAAAAGGATTAATAACCAGACTATACAAAGAGCTCAAATAACTCTATAGGAAAGAAATATAATAATCTGATTTAAAAACAGGCAAAAAAGCTGAATAGACATTTCTCAAAAGAAGACATACAAATTGCAAACAAGCATATGGATAGGTGCTCAACATTATTGATCATGAGAAATATGCAAATCAAAACTACAATGAGATATCATCTCACCCCAGTTATATCCAAAAGACAGGCAACAACAAATGCTGGTAAGGATGTAGAGAAAAGTAAACCCTTGTACACTGTTGACGATAACGTAAATTAGTATAACCACTATGGAGAACAGTTTGAAGTTTTCTGAAAAAAACTAAAAATAGAGCTCCCATATGATCCAACAATCTCACTGCTGAGTATATATACACAAGAAAGGAAATCAGTATATGGAAGAGATATCTGTATTTCCACATTTACTGCAGCACTATTCATAATACCCAAGATTTGAAAGCAACCTAATTGTCCATTGACAGATGAATGGATAAAGAAAATGTGGTACATATGCACAATGAAGTACTATTCAGCTATAGAAAACAATGAGATCCTGTAATTTTCAATAACATGGATGGAACTGGAGATTATTACGTTAAGTGAAATAAGCCAGGTACAGAAAGATGAACTTTGCATATTCTCACTTATTTAGGGGAGCTAAAAATTAAAACAATTGATCTCATGGAGATAGAGTAGAAGGATAATTATCAGAAGCTGAGAAGGGAAGGGGTAGGGGGGTGTGGGGATAGTTAAAGGGTACAAAAAACAGTCACAAAGAATGAATAAGAGCTAGTGTTTGATAGCATGACAGAGTGACTCTTGTCAATAATAATTTAATTGTACATTTTAGAATAACTGTAAGAGTATAACTGGGTTGTTTGTAACACAAAAAATATATGCTTAAGGTGATGGATAACCCATTTATCCTGATGTGATTATTACGCATTGCATGCCCATATCAAAATATCTCATTTATGCCATAAATATATACACCTCCTATATACCCCCCAAAATTAAAAATTTTAAAAAGAGAACAAAAGCCAATGTGAAGAAGACCCTGTCTCAGTAGCCTCATGAATAAATAAATGCCTTCCTGCGTGACCTCTCTGAGCGCCAATTATTAAATGGGGATGATAAGAAAAATGCCCCTCAGGTACAGTTTGAAATGAAATGATATGACTTCTGGTACATAAATATTATTAGTGCTGTTATTACAACTATTATGATTGGAGAATTTGTTAAGGGAGTAAAGTATTTCTTTTTTTTTCTTTTTTTTATTTGAGATGGACTCTCGCTGTCACCCAGGCTGGAGAGCAATGGCGTGATCTCAGCTCACTGGAACCTCCGCCTCCCAGGTTTAAGTAATTCTCCTGCCTCAGCCTCCCAAGTAGCTGGGACTACAGGTGCATGCCACCATGCCCGACTAACTTTTGTATTTTTAGTAGACAGTGAGTTTCACCTGTTAGCCAGGATGGTCTCGATCTCCTGACCTCATGATCTGCTGGCCTCTGCCTCCCAAAGTGCTGGGATTACAGGCATGAGCCACCATGCCAGGCCAAGAAGGATTTCTTGACCAGTGCTTCTCAAAGTTTAATGCACATATGTAAATCACCTGAGATATTATTGAAATGCACATTCTGATTCAGTAGTGCCTGGGTGGAACTGGGGATTCTGCATGCCCAACCTGTTCCCAGGTGATGTCACTGCTACTAGTCCATGGACCACATTTTGAAAAGCAAGGCTCTAGATTACATACTTACTACACCCAATCCATTGAGCTTAATGACTTCCACAGCAGAAATACCTAACATCTAGAATCCCCTTCACTGTTCGGATAAGCAACAAGAGTATGGCACAAAGGTTGGCCACTTTGAATGAGCACCACTTGGCCATTAGACCAGCTGGTCATATTTACACTGATGTAATTGTCCTTTCAAGTTTCCCATTCTCCAATAGGTGGCAAGAAATAATTTTCCTATGGCTCTCTCTCATCAAAGACACAGCACCCTAAATTTACCTAAAGCATAGCAGAAAGTATCAATAAAGCTTTTTGACCTCCATGGATTAAAATCTTTAGAAAAGAGAAAACAGAAAATGTTAGAAGAAACTGTCCTGCAAACACAAAACAAAACAAAACAAAACAAAACAAAAAACAGATAAAAAGAGCATGCCAAACTTCAGATTAAACTCCCCTGTAAAGATGTGAACCACATAAGGCATTAATAATTCTACAGAATCAGCACAGGACTACACTCTATAAAGAACTGGAGTTGTAGCATTGATAATACCAAACAATAAAACATTATTCTTTTTAGGTGTTTTTTTTTTCACAGATAAATTCTACCCAGTCGGTGCCATCAAAACGTATTTTAATCAGAACCATATTTATATGTAAATGAGAGATTAAATATAGGCAAGCACCTTTTCTTTCTTTGCTCAGCTCATCATTTCTTTAAGGAATAGAAACACCATAAAAGAACAGTCATTTCCATTAATTTTTTTTCTCCTTCCAAGTAAATTGAGGAATGAGTCAGTGGACAGTTTTCTACCTTCCCATTTTCGCTCCTAATTCTCCACCCAGCCTATTTCTAATAATAACAAGATAATTCTGCACTACATATATTAACATAAGCACATTTCTTTAGTGAATGAAATGACATTATGTTGCAAATATTCAACTTCTACCTCCTATTAGAAGTCAGAAGAGTTAAATTCTAATTTCAATTTCTCAGTGGTCATTCCTAACTCACTATGTCAGCAAATAAGAATCAGTAAGTATCTAATAGCACAAGTGGCTCTCACCAATTACTAAACTGGATTCAAACCAAAAAAGAAAAATCTGAAGGGAAAACTTTGCTTAGAAGTTACACAGAGTCACCCAGGAACAAATTTCGCCTTAGGAAGTAGTAAGTCCACCTACTATTAAATGGAAAATGTTACACTTTTACTAAAATATCTCCATAAGCAAGGGATAAAATACTGCAAATGCCAGCAAAACTCTAAAAGCTTTTTCTTTGAATTTTCACTTGAATATTCTTTTCATAAAGAAAGTAAGTGAAATGGGCAGCTCGGGTCATTGGCAGAAGAATACTGTTACAAGTAAATAAAGGAAACAGCATATAGCAGAAGATATTATTATAGTTTTTGAAAAGTTTACCTTAACTCGCTTTCCCCAACACCCATTTTGCATAGATTAAATGTACTGATTTGTTCCTTTTACTCAGCTATTTGCAGTAATAGTTCCAATGGTTGCAAGGAATATTCTCTCAATCTCTTCCAGAAAGGCATGGTCATCCATCCATTTCTGCCATCATACCCCAAAACATTATTTTCTACCATGAGCTGCTCTTTTCTTAGAGAGGGTTGCAAAAATACTGAAGGGATACTTTATATACACATAAAAACTAAAACAAAAATCCTTACTAAACTTCTTAAAGTGAAGTTACATAAAAGAGATTTCTGCTGATATATCAAGTGTTTTTAAGAAGTAGGAAAAATTATCTGTAATGTAGTATATTTTGAGCTCATTGAGAAATAGTGCCTATTGCCAAATGATAATAGGTAAGAGGTAAACTGAATGAAGTAAATTGTTTAATCAGGACTAGTATTATTTTAGTTTTTAGCCAAAATACTAAAATACGTCAGTGAGATAGATTGGCAAGTATGCTAATAGCACTTATTACATTGGATTTACATACAGAGAAATTCAGACCTAGCGGCTTAATAATGTTGATAGCATCATCCATCTTACCTGAAGAAAATGGCTAATCTACTTTAGCTCCAAGTTCATTAAACACTGACATTTTTCTCCCCCTGTGGAAGAAAACAAGGTCTGAGATAAGTCACCTTCAGCAATGTATTTGCATTCCATTTCCACTGACAGATAATATGACATCCCACAAATAAGAAAGTGCAGAATAGAGAAGCCATATATATTTTACACAACACAACAAAATAGGGATGATTAAAAGGTTATTTGCATGTTCATAGAGGAGCATGCAAACGAGATGATAATGAGGTTCAATGAAGTTTTACTACTACGTCTCATGCATTAAGGAGGCCATTGTCAGGAGATGAACCACTGTCTGCAAAGGCTGCAGAGATGGAAGAAAATCTAAACAAAGAGCACTAAGAATTAAGAAGCTCATTTCAAGGAACAACATTTTACCTAGATGAACTAAAAAGCATCTTCAAGATCTAACTGTAACAGGACAGGGAATGATGCTCGCAATACCTAGGAAGAAACAAGGTCTTTGGTTTCCTATCAAGATGAAGCACCCACGAAGGGAATTTTAATAGTCAAGAATTTGTGTTCAGGGTAGTCTTTCTAAGGAAAGCATTCCTGCTAAGGACAACACATAAACTACAAGAGCTACTGGCCTGTATCACTCTTGGGTAAAATTCCTAAGTAGTGTAGCATCTGAATTTGCACAAATAGCTTCCATAAGAACATTCAGAGAGCAAAGAAAAAAAGTGTTTTAAAATATTGGCCATTATCCAAAGAGGCATATTGATCAGCCTTCACCTAAACAAAAATTAAAAGGAAAATATGAATCAATTGTAGTATAAGACTTAGAGCAAAATGCCTAGGTTTGATGATACTTATACCTGTGCAGCCCTAGAGAATGTAACCTTTTGAGCCTAATCTGTAACAATAACATGTTATTGAACACCCAACTCTATGCACAGCACTGTTCTAAGTGCTTTACAGGTATGATTGTATTTAATTTTCAAGACAGTTCTAAAAATAGTACAATAGCCACTTTAGAGGTGATAAAATTGAGGAGCAAGAAAGTTTAATTACCCTTCCCAATGTCACATGGCTAATGAGAGGGGAAACTGGAATTTGAATTCAGGAACTGGCATCATGGCCCAACGCTGAACTACTCACCACAGCCGCTACTTATAAAAATCTACAAAATGGTGTAATTGGATTATCTTCCTCATAAGACTGTGCCAACACACAAATAGAGTTACATTTGCCAAAGCAAGGGGCTCCAACCCCCTGGCCACAGACTGATACCAGTGGTCTGGTGGAAACTGGGCGGCACAGCAGGAGGTGAGCAGTGGGCCGGTGAGCATTACTGCCTGAGTTCCAACTCTTGATCAGCAGAATCTTTAGATTCTCATAGGAGAACGAACCGTGTTGTGAACTGCACATGCGAGGGATCTAGGTTGTGTTCTTTATGAGAATATAACTGATGTCTGATAATCAGAGGTGGAATCTAAGGTGGAACAGTTTAATCCCAAAACCATCCCCTCCCCTGCTCAACCCAGTAGAGAAATTGTCTTCCATGAAACTGGTCCCTGGTGCCAAAATGATAAGGGACCACTGTGCTAAAGCCCTGCATAAACTATAAAACATAATTTGAGTTTCATAATTATTAACGTTGTTATTTGTATAATTTAGGAGCTCTTGAGTAAACTCTTACAAGGGAAAAGCCCTTCATTTACACACACAGAACCACTGTCCACATGCATTCTCTTCCCGTATCCTCACGGCTCATGTAAATGGTGGCGATCCCTATGGCAAGACCACTTTAGATTTTAATACTAGTAATAATACCTATAACACATTGGGCATCTATTTTGTATGTGGACTCTCATACATTTTATCTCATTTAATTTTGCCAGTGACTCTGTAGTATGGCCATCCCCATTTTCGAGATGAGAATGCTGATACTCAAACTGTTTAATTTACTTAATATCCAGAGCTAAGCAAATGAGCGAGTTGAAATTCAAACCTAGGATACTCTAATTCCAAAATATGTGCTCTTTCCATCATGCTATACTGTCCCTCAATGGAAAATCAGAGTTGTTTCAATTATTATTTTTTTGAGGGGGTGGGATGGAGTCTCTCTCTGTCACCCAGGCTGGAGTTCAGTGGTGTGATCTCGGCTCACTGCAACCTCTGCTTCCTGGGTTCAAGCAATCCTCCCACCTCTGCCTCCCGAGTAGCTAGGACTACAGGCATGTGCCACCACACCTGGCTAATTTTTTGTATTTTTAGTAGAGATGGGGTTTCACCATGTTGGCCAGGCTGGTCTCAAACTCTTGACCTTAAGTGATTCACCTGACTCGGCCTCCCAAAGTGTTGGGATTACAGACATGAGCCACTGTGTCCAGCCTGTTTCAATTATTTAATTCTGCATTTAAAAAAATTTGTGACATGTATAAAACAATTATTTTACTATGTTCATAGATTCCATGAATCAGAAATTTGAGTAGGACTCAGTGGGGATGGCTTATCTGTGTTCCATAATGTCTGGAACTTTAGCTGGGGAGACTAAAAGGGCTAGCAGTGACTCAATATGGTTGGGGGTTGGGATAACATGGACGCTTTTTACACATATGCCTCTTATCTGGATATGGATGACTTGAAGACTGGGCTCAGCTGGGCTAGTGACCAAAGCACATACAGATGAACCCTTCATATGACCTGGGGTTATCACAGCACAGCAGTTGGATTCCAAGAGGGATCATCCCAAAAAGAAAGCATCAGAGAGTGAGCATTCCAAGAGATAGGCAGACACTGCCTGGCCTCTTAGGACCTAGCCTTGGAAGTCACCTAGCATTATTTCCACTCTACCCCATTGATTAAATCAATAACAAACCTGTTTAGATTCAAGGGGAGGAGACATAGACCCTCCCTTTGACAAATAATTGACAAGATCACAGTTCAGATGAGCATGCAGAAAAGAGATATTATTGTGGCCATCTTTGGAAAACTTAACCTGACATAAGTGTCTTCCCTTCAAGACTTATAACATCAAGTCTCCTTTTGAGAGAAGCTGTTTTTCTTACTCTTCCCTCACTTATAATATCTGTGTATAAAGATTTTGCACACTTATCTTCCTCAACTCAATACTATCTATTCTTAAAATCCCAACTCAAGCCTCACCTATTCTATCCACTTCTTGGGAAACTTTCACTAACACTGATTTATCCCTGCCTACCCTCCAAATCTTCATAGTCCTTATTTTGCATTTTGGCATTTAATTATGCTCAGTTAGTAACTGTATTATATTCTTCATTCTGTTGCCATTAAATATTCTTTGGGGTAAAATGCCTTGCCTCTTTAACTAGATGCAAAACACCTTGTAGATTTCATTTGTAATTCTACTGCACACGGTATAACTCTGGATATAATTCTTAACCATAATAAGGAAACTTTTAGTTGAATAATATTATTTTGTACTTCTCAAGGCCTATCACTAAGCATTGTTAATGTGTGTGAATCTCTACTTAAATATGTATAAAAATGTAGTTGTGATTTACATGTCTCAGTTCGTCCAACAAGCATAATTAACCCACTGTGTACATAATAACATGTCAAGTGCTACGTATATTAGAGATATGGCATCGTCCTGTTATTCTTAAAGGCATTATTGAGAGGGAAATAAGTCACAGACTTGCACATGTGCACATTGAGATAGAATATGTCAATATCATAGAGAGGTGCATGTAAATTGCTAGGGTAATTCAAAGGCGGAAAAGGTTGGCTCTAACTAGAATATTGAGAAAGACTCCAAGGAGAAGGTGTTATTCATGCTGGTTACTGAAGGATAGATAATATTTGCCCAAGGTGAGACTGACAAAGGGTAGGTTCTAGGCAAGGAAAGAGAACAGCTGATCATATTTAAATGTAGAAACAAATTATTAGGCTGCTGGAGATCACTCTAAGATTCCTCTCTAGTTCCATTTAGAGTAAGAGATCTGAACTCATCAGTTTTCTTACTCTATAGTGTTCAAATTTGCTATATTTTGGATTTAGCTCTCCCCTTCATATAGTCATTTTAAGTGAAGTTGATTTTGAAACCTATAACCCTTTCTCAGTAAAGAAAAGCCTTGTTCTCTTCAGTGTTTGACCAAGACACCCGAGCTTGCAGACTACTTGCTTGGCTCTATTTAGGGCTACAGATCCAACTTCTTCTCAGTTTTTAACATGGATAAAACGTAACTGAGGATCTAGTTAAAATGCAGATTCTGATTCCATAAGGCTGAGGCTGTGCATTTTTTCAAAAGTTCACAGGTGATGCTGATGTTTCCGGTCAACCAGACACACTTGGAGTAACAAAGATAGGCATAGTACATGTTATGAGGGCAGGAACTAGGTCCAGTCACTCTGCCCACTGTATTACTAGTATCTAGCTCAGTGCCTTCTACATCATAGATGATCGATTAATATGTTTTAGAAAACATATGAGTGAAAGAATGAATAAATTAAATAATAATGAATAAAGTACTCTGCTATTTTGTACAAGGAGCCCTTCTAACCCATAAATAAATAAATTTCCCCCAAATCATCTGTAAGTCACCAAATGAAAACTGGAAATGCATATTTGGGCATTTTTCAGGTCCTTTGTTTAGCAATCTCTGGTGTTTCTACAATAACCAAAACAAATACAAATAACAGAATTCTGCTTCCACTAATGGATTTACCTTACAGAGTCTTCAAGTACATTTTTCTTGACTCAAAGAAATGACCTAATTCTAGCTATTTTACTTTGCAATCTTTTTATAACCTCCTATTCAAAGTCTCTCTCAATCTCCCTGCTGGAAATAATCTTTCTTGCTTTTAAACACTTCCAGGTTTCTTTCTACCCTGCCGCACAGAAAACATTAGGACATGTCAGCTCTTCTCACACCCATTTATCTCATTTACCAATCTGTAGGTTTCTTAAGGAGAAGGCTCTTCACATTATCATTGGAATTCCTTCTCCTATACTTCATCTTCTGTACCCATCAGAAAGCCCTGTGCAGAGGTAGTACCTAATAAATAAGGTACTACCTCTGGGAAAGAAGGAAAGAATGTTGTGATTGACACTTCTCTAATAGTTTTATTCTAATATCCCTAGGGCTTGGTGAATGTTATGGCCTGATAAAAAAACAATACAGAGGTATCATGTTATTTTTCTATCAAATGCCAAATGTGACAGCATTTAACCATTCAAAACATCTTACACAAAAGTGAGTTCAGGACTAATTGATAGGAGAGCAAAATTATTCTTTCTCTTATAAAAGCCCTAAAAGGAATTGTATTTAATTGAAATGAATCCACCTATAAAATCTCAGGCAAGATTGACAGCCCAGAAAATAAGACATGGAAAATTGTTCATTACTATTTGTGTATCTAATTTGCTTATAACACCCTGGAGGTGCCACTTGCCCAGATTTCACAGGATAAAATAGACCAAATAATTAGTAAGGAAGAAATTTTGACTCTACTGAAATAGGAACTGAGGAAGGGCCACATATTGAGATTACTAATGCTTTCAAATACTCTGTTTAAATAAGTTCAGTGTTCAGTTCACATTAAATAGTGTTACTAATAATGGGTTTCAAAAACTAAAGATTTTTGTTGTTTCAATCATTGTATCATTTATTTCTTTTACTGCAACTTAATTTTTTATAAAGGAGCTATTCAAAATCTCAAAGACTTCTGGAATTTTTATAAATGGTATCTAATGCTATGAGATCAAAATGAATCTACCAGTTGTAGACATTTATTAAATGTCTACCATCTAAAAATTTAAATCTACTTAGATCCTCTTTTTTGACACTCCAATTCATTTGACACTCATTCACTTCAGTGTTTTCAAATATAATACATACAGATAATGACCAAATTTACATCTTGCTGCACTGACTTCTAAATGCTAGGACCTTATTTCTGATTGTATAGTTTAAATCTCTTTTTTTTTTTTTTTCCCGAGATGGAGTCATGCTCTGTCACCCAGGCTGGAGGGCAGTAGCACAATCTCGGCTCACTGCAACCTCCGCCTCCCGGGTTCAAGCAATTCTCCTGTCTCAACCTCCCAAGTAGATGGGATTACAGAAGCCTGCCATTACACCCTGCTAATTTTTGTATTTTTAGTAGAGACGGGGTTTCACCATGGTGGCCAGGCTGGTCTGGAACTCCTGACCTCGTGATCTGCCTGCCTCGGCCTCCCAAAGTGCTGGGATTACAGGCGTGAGCCACCAAGCCCAGCCTAGTTTAAATCTCTTTTGACATTAAAAACTCAGTGTATCTGAAATCAAACTTGCTCTCCTTCTGACATCCCTAATGGTATCTCCATTATTCTGGCTTTTTTTTTTTTTTTAATTATACTTTAAGTTCTGGGATACATGTGCAGAACATGTAGGTTTGTTACAGAGGTATACACGTGCCATGGTGGTTTGTGGCACCCATCAACCTGTCATCTACATTAGGTATTTCTCCTAATGCTACCCCTCCACTAGTCCTCCATCCCCTGACAGACCCAAGTGTGTGATGTTCCCCTCCCTGTGTTCATGTGTTCTCATTGTTCAACTCCCACTTATAAGTGATAATATGCAGTGTTTGTTTTTCTGTTACCGTGTTAGTTTGCTGAGAATGATGGTTTCCACCTTCATCCATGTCCCTGCAATGGACATGAACTCATCCTTTTTTATGGCTGCATAGTATTCCATGGTGTATATGTGCCAAATTTTCTTTATCCAGTCTATCATTGATGGGCATTTGGGTTGGTTCCAAGTCTTGCTATTGTAAATAGTGCTGCAAGAAACATACGTGTGCATCTGTCTTTATCACAGAATGATTTACAATCCTTTGGGTATATACGCAGTAATGGGATTGCTGGGTCAAATGGTATTTCTGGTTCTAGATCCTTGAGGAATTGCCACACTATCTTCCACAATGGTTGAACTAATTTACACTCCCACCAACAGTGTAAAGGGTTCCTATTTCTCCATATCTTCTCCAGCATCTGTTGTTTCCTGGCTTTTTAATGATCGTCACTCTAACTGGCGTGAGATGGTATCTCATTGTGGTTTTGATTTGTATTTCTCTAATGACCAGTAATGACAAGTTTTTTGGCCACAAAAATGTCTTCTTTTGAGAAGTGTCTGTTCATATCCTTCGTCGACTGTTTGATGGAGTTTTTTTTTTTTTTTTCTTGTAAATTTGTTTAAGCTCCTTGTAAATTCTGGATATTATTAGCCCTTTGTCAGATGGATAGATTGAAAAAATTTTCCCCCATTCTGTAGGTTGCCTGTTCACTCTGATGGTAGTTTCTTTTGCTGTGCAGAAGCTCTTTAGTTTAATTAGATCCCATTTGTCAATTTTGGCTTTTGTTGCCATTGCTTTTGGTGTTTTAGTCATGAAGTCTTTGCCCATGCCTATGTCCTGAATGGCATTGCCTAGGTTTTCTTCTAGGGTTTTTATGGTTTTAGGTGTTATGTTTAAGTCTTTAATCCATCTTGAGTTAATTTTTGTATAAGGTGTAAGGAAGGGGTTCAGTTTCAGTTTTCTGCATATGGCTACCCAGTTTTCCCAGCACCATTTACTAAATAGGGAATCCTTTCCCCATTGCTTGTTTTTGTCAGGTTTGTCAAAGATCAGATGGTTGTAGATGTGTGGCATTATTTCTCAGGACTCTGTTCTGTTCCATCAGTCTATGTGTCTGTTTTGGTATAGTGCCATGCTGTTTTGGTTTCTGTAGCCTTGTAGTATAGTTTGAAGTCAGGTAGCATGATGCCCCCAGCTTTGTTCTTTTTGCTTAGGATTGTCCTGGCTATGCAGGCTCTTTTTTGGTTTTATATGAAATTTAAAGTAGTTTTTTCTAATTCTGTGAAGAAAGTCAATGGTAGCTTTTTAATGTTTTCCTGTGTCAAAGTGGAACAAAATAAACATAATCAAATAAATAAATAATTTTTATAATATTCATTTATTTATTTGCTCATTCATTCATTTGTTCGTGGAAAGGGCCTAGGCTTTAGGATTTTCAGATAAAATATCAGGTTTTGAATCCCTTGTATTATATTTACAAATGAGAGATTTTAAATATTTATTTGACTTCTCTAAGGTTCTTTTTCCTCACTGGTTTTATGAATACACTAGCAGACATTTCTTTCCTTTTTTTTCATTTTTTCTTTTTAAGATAGGGTCTTGCTCTGTTGCCCAGGCTGGAGTGCAATGGCACAATCTTGACTCACTGCAACCTCCACCTCCTGGGTTCAAGGATTTTTCCTGCCTCAGATTCCCAAGTAGCTGGGATTACAGGTGTGTGCCACCATGCCCAGCTAATTTTCTATATCTTTAGTAGAGATGGGGTTTCACTATGTTCGCCAGGCTAATCTTGAACTCCTGACCTCAAGTGATCCGCTTGCCTCAGCCTTCCAAACTGCTGGGATTACAGGCATGAACCACCACACTTGGCCCACTAGCAGCTATTTCATAGGCTTCTTTGATGTAAGGATCCAATAAGATAACATATTAAATCCAGCCAAGATCATGTCAGGCATGTTGTAAAACAGTAATATGTGTTTGTCTCTTTTGCTTTCCCCACAGGTCCCCAAGTTTTCTACACCTAAAATGTAAAAGCAAGAAAGAATCTCCAGGATGATGTTTAAACTGAGAAAATTATGCCTTCTGTGTCCATAATCAAAAAGAACCTAAACACTCCACTCCATTCTCCCTCCCTACTTTATCTGTACAATAGACCCTAAAGAAACATTCCAAACAGTTTTCACCTTGCTATTGTTTGAATTTTTATCCCCTACAAAACTCATGTTGAAATTTAGTTGTCACTGTAACAGTATTAAGAGATGGAACATTTAAGAGGTGTTTAGGTCATGACAGCTTCCTACCCTCATGAATGAGAGTGGGTTCATTCTCTCTCTCTCTCTCTCTCTCTCTCTCTCTGCCCTTCTGCCATGTGATGTCTTCCATCCTGTTATAACACACAAAGAAGGCCATTGCCAAATGCTATCTTCTTGACCTTGGACTTTGCAGCCTCCAGAACTGTGAAAAATAAATTTCTGTTCATTACAAATTGTCCAGTCTGTAGTATTCTATTATAGTAGCACAAAACAGACTAAGACACACATTCAGATCAAAATCTAGTCTTTGCTACTGGTTTCATTTCTCCCTTTTTAGTGGGAGTTTCCTATTTTTATAATCCTTCCAAGCAACGGAAGCAACTCAGAATCAGAAGGTACATCAAGGTCTTGCACAAGAGAAGAAAGTTAAAATTCAAGAGCACAATAAAAATTAAGAGAGAGCACACTAAAGAGAACATTTGCCCAACATGACTACCATTTATAATATTTTCACTCCCATGGATTGATAACTTTACCCTCTAGGAGTGTAACCTACTTGTATAATGAAGGTTCATTTTTTTTGTCTTCAACCCATATCAGAGCTTCTCCTTTGCAGGAGTAGAAGAGACAGTAGGTAGATTGCATCTAAAAGTTGTTTTGCCATTAAAGCATATCTGGAATGTGTAAGATACTGAATAAACACCAGCTAATTGTTGGTGGATTATTTGTCATTCAACTAAACATCTTTAGCACAAACACACTCAGGGAAGTCGGGACAATTCCAATACAGCAGTATGCTCCTGGAACCTCTGCCAAATCCTACAATCTCCTCTAGAGATCTAGGATACAGTCAGGTCCCAGTCCATGATCTGTTTTTGTCCTTTGAGGCATAAATTTGGCAACTGGAGGTGATACATGCCCATACTCTTTGAGCGACTGACTCTTTTAGGACCCCCTTTGTAAATATATAATTCCAAAGTGGCAGGACTGTGCTCTTCCCAAGCGATGGTGGGAACAATAGACTCAGCAATACGCTGTCTCCAAAGAAAGCTGTTTTCCAACCTCCTTCTCAGATCTCTGAAAACTCTTTGTTTCTCATTCTTGATCTGACTGAGAGGTTTAGAAGTTACTGAGAAGACTCATGGAGTCATCTCCTCATGCATATGTGTGTAGGTGAAGAAGGGCGGTTTCTATCTCCAGCTCTTGCTGTGCTCTTGATATGTATTGAATTGGTCTCCAAGTGAAACTAAGGGAAGAAGGGTTGCACTCTAAAGTCACTGTTTACACAACTAATTTGAATCAAGAGCAATACAGTGAGAAAACTTTATCAAGTTAACTGGCTATTCGGTGGTGATGCTGAAAGGAGTGGTGGAAAGTTCAGAAAGACTGCCATAGTGCTTTCTAGCATTTTGCATTTATGCCAAACTGTGCATTATATCATATTGAATAATTTGCCTTGCCAGGTTAAAGAAAGGGAAAGAGAATTAAAATTCAACAAAATGAATTTTCTAGGAAGTCTTCTCTTTGTCTCCCCAACCTCATCCATGTTTAATTTTGCCTCAATCATACTGTCAGCCAAGTATCTTTCTAAGCCCAAGTGTTTGAGTCTGTTTTGTTGTTGCTGTTTGTTTTTTTAGAGACAGTCTCCCTATGTTGCCCAGGCTGGTCTCGAACTCCCAGGCTCAAGGGATCCTCCTGCCTCACTCTCCCAAAGTGCTAGGATTATAGGCATGAGCCACCATGTCCAGCCTTGAGTCTGTTTTTTTATTAAAATATAGCCTGCATCTGGCTTAGCTTGTGGGTCACAAATATATTTTCAAAGAAAGTAACAGAAATATGGGTAGCAACTTCCCACCATACTCCTTGAGCTCCTACCCCATTCCTTCTCTGCATAATGCAGGCTTCTTCCACAGAAGGGCCAATGGGTATGGGTTAATTTGCCCAGGGGCCTAAGAAGGGAATGTTCTAATTGCTTCAAAGGAAATCCATTTATTTTATAGCCCAATAAAATTCTGTGTGCAATGGTAAATAAAACTATGTGGACACGACCTCAATGCACAGTTCTCTGGCTCCATTTGCAGTCCATGATAAATTAAGGAGGGGGTGAATAAAAAAAAAAAACATTGTGCAAACAGATGCAATTAGCTGAAACAGTATATTTTTGGCCTCTGATGATGTCTGCTTACATTGAATCCCCACTTGAAAACCAATCCTCATTTAAAAGCAACTAGAAAAATCTTTGTAATACAGATGGACCTTATCTGGCTGGATGTTGATGTACAAAGACACCTTTGTACATTAAATTGCAGTGTTGACTTCTGCACTTGAAATTTCATTTTGTCATTTTTAATCACAATGAGCAAATGTCATCCTTAATAATAACCCTCTGCTTCTCTATAATGTCTCTCAACAAAGGCCCTGAAAGCACTTTTGCAAATATTAATAAACCGAGATTCACAACAACTCCCAGAGGCATCTGTACTGCAGGCTGAGAGCAAGCCCAAAGTCATGGAATGACTTTGCTAATCCACACAGGAAACTAAGCTCATGAAGAGAAACAAAGACTATCATTGTGGTTTAAGTCACCCTCACCTCTTTCTGAGAAAGACTTCCTTCAGGAAGGAAATCACCAGATATTTTCATCCATAACCTGAATCTCAGAGCACAAGGAATGAATGAAGGACTATTTAGGCTCTTACTGAGATTTATGTTAATTGTTTTCCCTCTTCCTGAATACAATCTATATGCTGTTGACTCTCAAATTTATAAATCCCATCCAATTTGTCCCATCCTTCCCATACTTAGATATCCAACAGCCCTGGAGATCTAACTGACATCTCAGTCCTAACATATTCAAAACTAAACACGTGAAGTCCTCTCCAGAAACCTGTCCCTCCCTCAGTCAGTTCCATTTCAGTAATTAGTAACTCCTCTTTTCTACTTTATGGGTCCCTAAACCTTAGAGTCATCTTTTACATCTCTATATCTCCCACTCCATGTCAAATTATCTGTGAATCTTGTTGGTTCTACTTTTTAAATAAATACAGAGACTAAGCTATTTCTCATCACTTCTTCCCGGGCCTGCATCACTGTCATATCTAGCCTGGACTAGTGTAATAGCCTCCTAACTTATCTAGCCTGGACTACTGTAATAGTCTCCTAACTTATCTCCCTGTTTCTATCATTGTCTGCTAGTCTATCTTTTCATAGCAGGAAGATTGATCCTTTTAAAATGTGAGTTCATGTATTCCTTTGCTTGAATGTCTTCAAAGACTTCCAGTCTCATTCAGAGTATAATTTCAGTCCGTACTAAGGCCTACAAGGCCTTACATGATCTGGCCCCTCATATCTTTCTGATCTTGTCTACTGCCACTTCCTCCTCCCTCCTTCAGCTCCAGCCCCGCTATCTTTTATGCTCCTCAAATAAGCCAAGCATGCTACGGCCTCAGAGCCTTCACTTGCTGATACTTCTGCCTAAAATGCTCTCCCCTAGATATCGAAATGCTTGCTTCTTCCTTTTCATAAATCTCTGCTCAAATAACACCTTATCAGAGGGGACTTCATCAACCACCTCATATAACAGAACATCATTTTCACAACTCTAAACCACAGATCTTGTTTTATTTATTTTCATTCACTTAGCAGCACCTGGCACCAACTTCTAAATTTCCTTTATTTATAAACGGCCATAGTTCCCAGAGATATACTTTCTTCCAATGATTCCAGAAGTTCTCCCCACTCTTTGCTCTCCTTTGGGGATGCCTGGAGACCCTCCCCATTGCCTTTTGTAATGCCAAGTTACCTTCTCCCACTTATTTTATCCTTATTTTATCTCCTATCTCCAACTATTTTCTCCTCAATGCTCAGGAACACTGAAGTTCCCAAAAGAAGGGGGCAGGGCTATGACATACTTTCATTCTACTACTTGGCCTACATCATTGGAAAAATGGATTTTGGCATCTGAGTTTGAAACCCTGAGGATTTTTTCATAGAATTAATATGAAAAGCAGAAGTAGTTTCATTTCTCAAGTGCCCTATAGGTTAGTGTCTCAGGGCTAGTTTGGGAGTCTAACATATTTATAACACATTGTACAAGAAAGTATGAAGTCCTACATATTTTTCAGACTCAGCTCATGTATAAGCTTCTCTTATCAGTTAACTATTGCTATGTAGTATACTTCCTGAAAATTCAGTGTGTTTAACAACAGCCCATTAGTCTATGAGTTGTTACTATAGGCTGGGCTCATCTAGATGGTTCATCTTTTCTCAGCTGAGCTTTCTTGAGCATCTGAAGTTTTTTGTGCAGGCTGGCTAGCTGTGGGCTATGACAACAGAAGTGACTAGATGTATGCCTCTCACTCTTCAGCAAGCTACCTCTGGCTTGTTCATTTGTCAGAATCAAAATTCCAACAAAAAAAAAGTGGAAGCATGCAAAGCCCTTTGAAGCCTACTCTTGCAAATGGCATATGATCATTTCTGTAACTCCTTATTAGCCAAAACAAGCTATAAGCTACCCAGATTAGAAAGGTAACAATGTAAGACTTTACTTTTTAATAGGAGCAGCTGCAAAGTTACATTGCAAAGGATGTGAATATAAGAAGGGTAGAAAATTAGGCATCTTTTTTTTTGCAATCAGTCTACCATACCTCCTTTTTGATAGCTTGTCTCAAGCAAAATTAGGTCCCCTTTTAACGTCCTTTCATATCACCTTATGTCTACCTCTATTACAAATATGTTTTTTGTTTTGTTTTGTTTTTTCTTTATCTCGCCTCTGGGAAATAAATTCCTTGAGGACAAAACTTATACAATTATAGGAACACAGTATTTGTTCAATTAATGTTTATGGAGTCATTCTAAATGGATAAATGATAATAAATAAATAAATTGATTAAATGCAACCAACTTAGAAGTCTTTGAAAAACAATTCAATTCCTGAGGACCACATTATTTATTTTTAATTTGAAGGCAATATTGTCACAATATTTCAAAGGATTTCCTGATATTAGGTAATAGACCAGCCTGAAACTTTTCCAAGTTTGAAACTTTCTGAATTGTTATAACAAAGAATGAGGCAAATTAGAAACAGAGAGACACTATTTTACTATTAATACATCCTCACATCCTATTCAATGAGTTATGTCTACTTTTCACTAATGTAATCTTTATTGTTAGTGGTCTCAATAAAACCTTTAAAGTCCTACATCAGTGTACCGCTAAAGCAAAAATATAGATTCATTAAAATCTATGCATCTTCACTTCTTTAATATCAAAAAACATTCAGTTCTCTTTTTATCTTTTCTTCTGATACTAATATAAACATACTAGTTGCTCAGAGATGTTTGTCATGCCAAATTACTGATTATCTTACAAAGACCTTCGTGTTCTTACCTTCTGTTTCCTCTCCTGGTTTATAATCTAGATAGTGACAGAAAGGTAGTAACAACAAAAACCAACCAAACGAATGAACAAACTAAATGAAGAAAGGAAAATCAAGCAGGTTTGTTGAGTTCCATCTTAATTTTTCTAGTATTGCTTTAAAGTATAAAACACCTTCAATTCATTTTATAATGCCATCATTACTCTAACACTAAAAACAGGCCAAGATAACACAAGGAAAGAAAACTATAGACCAATACTCATTAAAGACACATACAAATATTTAATAAAAGATTAGCAGATCAGATTTTGCAATATATTAAAAAAATACACCATGACCAAATGAGACACAACATTGGAAAATTAACAAGTATAATTCACCCTATGAACAGAATATAATAGAATAACCATTTGATTATCTCAAATTATTCAACAAAACTCAATATCCATTCATGATGAAAACCCTCAGTAAAGGAGAATCAGAAAGGAACTTAATCTAATAAAAGGCATTACATAAAATCCACAGCTAACTTTATACTTAATGATGAAAGATTGAATTATTTCCATGATAACAAGTCAAATATGTCCACTCTTTTCTGTCTAATTCTATCTCATACTGAGATCCTAGCCAATGCAATAAGTCAAGATAAAGATACAAAAGTCTTTAAATGGAAAGGAAGAATTAAAACTGTCTCTATTTGCTGACAATGTAATTATTTAGGTAGAAAATCTCAAAGAATCTCAAAAAACAACAGCTATTAAAATTAATAAGTAAGTTTAGCAGGATACAGGTTTAATATATAAAAATTGATTGTATCATTGTATATTATAAATGAACAATTAGAAATTGAAACTTAAAACCAAAATCATTTAGAATACCACCACAAAAAATAATGTTCAAGGATAAACAAAATAAACATGTGCTAAATTTGTATTTACTGAAAATTGCAAAATGTTGAGAGAGAAACCAAAGGAAACCCAAATAAATTGTGCGATATACCAGGCTTATCAATCTGAGCAGCCAAAGTTATTGGCATATCAATTCTCCCCCAAATTGATTTATAAATTCAATACAATCTCAACATATGATACACTATCAAAATTAAGAATCAAAAATGTTTGCATTTTGAAACATACCATCAGGGAAAAGTTATGAACTGTGAGAAAACATCTTTAACAAACATATCTAATAAAAAGCCAACTCTCACAACAAATAATAACAACAGCAACAAAAATAAATGAATAAAAAATGGACATTTTAGCAAAGAAGAGATGTAAAAGCAAATAATCACATAAGATGCCCCACATTATTATGAGAATGCAAATCTAAACTACACTGAATTACCACTATATACCTATTAAAATGGCTACAGAAAAACGAAAACAAAAAACTGACAATAATAAGTGCTAATGAGAATGTGGACAAAGTAGTTTTTATTCATTGCTTGTGGGAAGACAAAATGATATAGTCACTTTAGGAAACCGACAATTTCTTTTAAAGTTAAACACACATTTACCTTATTACCCAGCACTCCCATTCCTGTGTATTACCATATGCCTTCACAAATGCCTGTCCATAAAAGTTTATAGCAGCTTTTTTCATTATCACTAAAAAGTAAAACTCAAACACCTATCAATTAATGAATGGATAAATATGAATAGTTTTACACCTATGCAATGGAATAAAACTGTGCAATAAAAGCAAAGAACTACTGAAACATGCAGCAAATTGATCTCAAAAGGATTTTCCTAAAGGAAAAATGACAGACACAAAAGACTGCACACTTTATGACTCTATTTATATGACATTTTCAAAAGCAAAATTCTAGGATCAGATATCAGATCGGTAGTTTCCTGGGTTGAGATTGAATATGGGGATTGATTACAGAAGTGATGGAAACCTTAGGAGCCAGCGGGAATATTCTACATTCTAAATTCTGATACTGGTGTTGCAAAACAATTGTATAGCTTGTATATGTTTGTTAAAACTCACTGATCTGTACATCAAAAGGTATGAATTTTGCTCTTGTTAATATGCTTTACTAAACCTGACATAAAAAGGTAATAATTGGTGAGTGTATAGAGAAACACTTTAACATCTTTTCTCCCCCTGTCTCTTTAAGAAGCCAGCATTGAGAGACTTTGTGCAGGAAGACAGGAACCCTGAGATCAACACAGAGTTCCTTTCACATTTTAGTACCTGGAGTAGTGTGGTCAACTCATTTTTTATGGGACTTCGATGTAAATACTAGGAGAAATGTAGAGCATAGCTCCCACCCTTTGCTGTAACACAGACTGAGTAGATATGATTATTCACAAAATCTTGGAGCTCAGATTGGTGTCTTGCTTAGACTATCATACATTTATGAAGAATGGGTTGGATTGGTCTGGTTTTCCATATTTCAAATTAAACAATTTTTTTGAGGGGGGAAGAGGAAGTATAATGTAGGCTATTGAAGACTTTAGCCAAAAGTAGGGTCAGACAACAGCTATAAATTTTGGTCACCCACTTTAACTGATACATAATATACTTTCTGAGTGACTGCATGACTGTATGCGAGTGTTTTCTTTCTTTCTTTTCTTTTTTCTTTTTTTTGTCCTTAACATAGCTTTTCCAAACCTTAGTTTTCTTTGGAATACTATGCAGCCATAAAAAATGATGAGTTCATGTCCTTTGTAGGGACATGGATGAAGCTGGAAACCATCATTCTCAGTAAACTATCGCAAGGACAAAAAACCAAACACCGCGTGTTCTCACTCATAGGTGGGAAATGACCAATGAGAACTCATGGACACAGGAAGGGGAATATCACACTCTTGTGGGGGGAGGGACAGCATTAGGAGATATACCTAGTGCTAAATGACGAGTTAATGGGTGCAGCAAAACAACATGGCACATGGATACATATGTAACAAACCTGCACATTGTGCACATGTACCCTAAAACCTAAAGTATAATACTAAAAAAAAAAAACTGTAAAAAAAATGTTACAAAATCATATCAATTCTGTGGTTATTGTGAGGAACCAAATAACAAAATACAAGAAAAGTACTTACTAGAGGACCTAGCATCTAGTAAGTAAGCAATAAATTTTAGCCTGAACTAAAAAAAAAAAAACTTCTATAAATATGCATAGTTGGCACTATTGCCAAACCTCTTCAACTGACATGTGTGCTTGATACAAAAATGTAAGAAGTTTATAATCCAGCTGGACTTACAAAAAGTTAACAGATGTTGTTTACAAATTTAAACTCCAGTCCTAATGTAATATAAGTTAACAAACAATTGAAGACCAGGCACAGTGGCTCATGCTTGTGATCCCAGCAGTTTGGGAGGCTGAGGTGGGCAGATGACTTGAGATCAGGTGTTCGAGATGAGCCTGGCCAACAGGGCAAAACCCCATCTCTACTAAAAATACAAAATTAGTCAGGCATGGTGGCTCATGCCTGTAATCCCAGCTACTTGGGAGGCTGAGACAGGGGAATTGCTTGAACCTGGGAGGCAGAGGTTGTAGTAAGCCAAGATCGTGCCACTGCACTCCAGCCTGGGTGACAGAGTGAGATCCTGTCTCAAAAATTAAAAAAAAAAACAATTTAAGATATTTTATTAATCGGTAACTGCAAAAATTCTGGACAGAAGAATGCTAAAAAGTACTGATGTGTTAAAAAACAAACCAAAAAAAAAAAAAAAAGCTAATAACTTGTAAACAGGCACAATGTAAGAAAGCATCAAATACCGAGAGCCCAAGCAGAGAAAAACAATTTCTTAATATAAAGGGTTTGTGTTGAATCGGTCAGTGGTCTTCCTATAATACCCCTATTCCACATCTTCATGAAAAAGGTAATCATGTGGTTTTTGTCTTTGGTTCTGTTTATATGCTGGATTACATTTATTTATTTGCATATGTTGAACCAGCCTTGCATCCCAGGGATGACGCCCACTTGATCATGGTGGATAAGATTTTTGATGTGCTGCTGGATTGAGCTTGCCAGTATTTTATTGAGGATTTTTGCAATGTTCATCAAGGATACCAGTCTGAAATTCTCTTTTTTGGTTGTGTCTCTGCCAGGCTTTGGTATCAGGATGATGCTGGCCTCATAAAATGTGGTAGGGAGGATTCTCTCTTTTTCTATGGATTGGAATAGTTTCAGAAGGAATGGTACCAGTTGCTCCTTGTACCTCTGGTAGAATTTGGCTGTGAATCCATCAGGTCCTGGACTCATTTTGGTTGGTAAGCTATTGATTATTGCCACAATTTCAGAGCCTGTTATTGGTCTATTCAGAGATTCAACTTCTTCCTGGTTTAGTCTTGGGAGGGTGTGTTTGTCGAGAAATTTATCCATTTCTCAAAAACCACATGATTATCTCAATACATGCAGAAAAGGCCTTTGACAAAATTCAGCAATGCTTCATGCTAAAAACACTCACTAAATTAGGTATTGATGGGACATATCTCAAAATAATAAGAGCTATCTATGACAAACCCACAGCCAATATCGTACTGAATGGGCAAAAACTGGGAGCATTCCCTTTGAAAATGGGCACAAGACAGGGATGCCCTCTCTCACCACTCCTATTCAACATAGTGCTGGAAGTTCTGGCCAGAGCAATCAGGCAGGAGAAGGAAATAAAGGGTATTCAATTAGGAAAAGAGGAAGTCAAATTGTCCCCATTTGCAGATGACATGATTGTATATCTAGAAAATCCCATTGTTTCAGCCCAAAATCTCCTTAAGCTGATAAGCAACTTCAGCAAAGTCTCAGGATACGAAATCAATGTACAAAAATCACAAACATTCTTGTACACTAATCACAGACAAACAGACAGCCAAATCATGAGTGAACTCCCATTCACAATTGCTTCAAAGACAATAAAATACCTAGGAATCCAACTTACAAGGGACGTGAAGGACCTCTTCAAGGAGAACTACAAACCACTGCTCAACGAAATAAAAGAGGATACAAACAAATGGAAGAACATTCCATGCTTATGGGTTGGAAGAATCAATATCATGAAAATGGCCATACTGCCCAAGGTACTTTATAGATTTAATGCCATCCCCATCAAGCTACCAATGACTTTCTTCACAGAATTGGAAAAAACTACTTTAAAGTTCATGTGGAACCAAAAAAGAGCCCGCATCGCCAAGTCAATCCTAAGCCAAAAGAACAAAGCTGGAGGCATCAAGCTACCTGACTTCAAACTATATTACAAGTCTACAGTAACCAAAACAGCATGGTACTGGTACCACAACAGAGACATAGACCAGTGGCACAGAACAGAGCCCTCAGAAATAATGCCGCATATCTACAACTATCTGATCTTTGACAAACCTGACAAAAACAAGCAATGGGATAAGGATTCCCTATTTAATAAATGGTGCTGGGAAAACTGGCTAGCCATATGTAGAAAGCTGAGACTGGATCCCTTCCTTACACCTTATACAAAAATTAATTCAAGATGGATTAAAGACTTACATGTTAGACCTAAAACCATAAAAACTCTAGAAGAAAACCTAGGCAATGCCATTCAGGACATAGGCATTGGGAAGGACTTCATGTCTAAAACACCAAAAGCAATGGCAACAAAAGCCAAAATTGACAAATGGGATCTAATTAAACTAAAGAGCTTCTGCACAGCTAAAGAAACTACCATCAGAGTGAACAGGCAACCTACAGAATGGGAGAAAATTTTCGCAACCTACTCATCTGACAAAGGGCTAATATCCAAAATATACAATGAACTCAAACAAATTTACAAGAGAAAAACAAACAACCCCATCAAAAAGTGGGCAGAGGACATGAACAGACACTTCTCAAAAGAAGACATTTATGCAGCCAAAAAACACATGAAAAAATGCTCATCATCACTGGCCATCAGAGAAATGCAAATCAAAACCACAGTGAGATACCATCTCACACCAGTTAGAATGGCCATCATTAAAAAGTCAGGAAACAACAGGTGCTGGAGAGGATGTGGAGAAATAGGAACACTTTTACACTGTTGGTGGGACTGTAAACTAGTTCAACCATTGTGGAAGTCAGTGTGGCAATTCCTCAGGGATCTAGAACTAGAAATACCATTTGACCCAGCCATCCCATTACTGAGTATATACCCAAACGACTATAAATCATGCTGCTATAAAGACACATGCACACGTATGTTTACTGCAGCACTATTCACAATAGCAAAGACTTGGAACCAACCCAAATGTCCAACAACGATAGACTGGATTAAGAAAATGTGGCACATATACACCATGGAATACTATGCAGCCATAAAAAATGATGAGTTCATGTCCTTTGTAGGGACATGGATGAAACTGGAAAACATCATTCTCAGTAAACTATCGCAAGGAGAAAAAACCAAACACCGCATGTTCTCACTCATAGGTGGGAATTGAACAATGAGAACACATGGACACAGGAAGGGGAACATCACACTCTGGGGACTGTTGTGGGGTGGGGGGAGCGGGGAGGGACAGCATTAGGAGATATACCTAATGCTAAACGACGAGTTAATGGGTGCAGCACACCAACATGGCACATGGATACATATGTAACAAACCTGCACAATGTGCACATGTACCCTAAAACTTAAAGTATAATAATAATAAAAATAATAATAATAATAATAATAATAATAAATAAAAAAAAGAAAAAGCTAATCAGAGAAAATTCTCCAAAGTAATTGGTAAGTATACAATCTTAAACAAGAAGATGTTTTTAAAGCCATGCCACTTGGAAACAAGTTTCCAGGGCTACAGCCGAAATCCATTATAAGAGAATTTAGGCTTCAGAATTTTTTTTCAAGTTAAAAGAAACTTGCAAGAGATAAGTTAAGGATAGACAGGGAGAAAAAGGAAGGATTTACAGTTTTGAGAGTCCAATATGTAAGCCCCTGTAGGATAATTTAATATGCAGTATCTCCTTTTTATTCTCAGAACAATCATTTAGGTAATTCCTATTTTCTTCAATTTACAGATATGGAAATCAGAAGAGGTTTAATTTGATCCCTACTCAGCTAAAAAAAACTTTAGGTGTTTAAAGTAAGGTTAAACATATGACTTCAAGCAGAGATCAGACGTGAAGAAAAGCTTCCCTTGAGCTGGACATCTTAGTCCATTTTATTGGCACAATGGAGCCTTCGACACACCATACCAACAAAACTTACATATTTAGACTAGTTTACTGTTCACAAACTCTCAGAAATTCTCTCTGGTTACATATTTATGTAATCCTAATTATCACAAGGTACCCATCAGATGTATATGATTCCCATTTTACAGATGCAGAAACTGAGAGACAAAGAGATTAGAAATTTATTCAATGGTTCAAAATAAGAAGCCAGTAGAAACAGCAGTCAAATTTTTATCTTGAATGTCTAAATGTCACATTCTTTCTCTCAGGGCCTTTCATACCAATTCCACACAGGACTTTATAAACACAGGTGTCTGTTTACCACTTTCAAATAATCTATTTAATTTACTTGGTATTTAAACATTATCTTTCAACCTTCCATTTATTTCACATGATTTCCAAAGGAAGATTTTATTTGTTTCCATATAAAAGTGGTTTGAATTGCTTCTAAATTGTGCTACTAAACTTTCTAACTAAAACTTTGAGTAAAATGAATAAGCAGGTACTTACTGGATCCCTTCCTTACACCTTATACAAAAATTAATTCAAGATGGATTAAAGACTTAAATGTTAGACCTAAAACCATAAAAACCCTAGAAGAAAACCTAGGCAATACCATTCAGGACACAGGCATGGGCAAGGAGTTCATGCCTAAAACACCAAAAGTAATGGCTTAACAAAAGCCAAAATGGACAAATGGGATCTAATTAAACTAAAGAGCTTCTGCACAGCAAAAGAAACCACCATCAGAGTGAACAGGCAACCTACAGAATGGGAGAAAATTTCTGCAATCTACCCATCTGACAAAGGGTTAATACCCAGAATCTACAAAGAAGTTAAACAAATTTACAAGAAAAAAAACAAACAACCCCATCGAAAAGTGGGCAAAGGCTATCAACAGACACGTCTCAAAAGAAGACATTTATGCAGCCAAAAGACACATGAAAAAATGCTCATCATCAATGGTCATCAGAGAAGTGCAAATCAAAACCACAATGAGATACCATCTCATGCCAGTTAGAATGGCAATCATTAAAAAGTCAGGAAACAACAGATGCTGGAGAGGATGTGGAGAAATAGGAATGCTTTTGCACTGTTGGTGGGAGTGTAAATTAGTTCAAACATTGGGGAAGACAGTGTGGTGATTCCTCAAGGATCTAGACTAGAAATACCATTTGACCCACCAATCCAATTACTGGGTAGATATCCAAAGGATTATAAATCATGCTGCTATAAAGACACATGCACACATATGTTTATTGCGGCACTATTCACAATAGCAAAGAATTGGAACCAACCCAATGTCCATCAATGATAGACTGGATTAAGAAAATGTGGCACATATAAACCATGGAATACTATGCAGCCATAAAAAGGATGAGTTCATGTCCTTTGCAGGGACATGCATGAAGCTGGAAACCATCATTCTCAGCAAACTATCACAAAGACAGAAAACCAAACACCACATGTTCTTACTCACAGGTGGAAATTGAACAATGAGAACACCTGGACACAGGGCAAGGAATACCACACACTGGGGCCTGTCAGAGGGTGGGGGGGCTGGGGGAGGGATAGCATTAGGAGAAATACCTAATGTAAATGACGAGTTGATGGGTGCAGTGAACAAACATGGGGCATGTATACCTATGTAACAAACCTGCACGTTGTGCACATGTACCCTAGAACTTAAAGTATAATAATAGTAATAATAATAATAATAATAAAATGCAGGACAGAAAAAAAAAGAAGATGCTTACTGTCTGACCTAAAGCTTCAGTTGCCCCCATCACACCATTGTATACTTTCTGGTTGTTCCCAAATCCCAACTTTAGGATTATGCTCTATACCCTTTAGTCTAAAATAACATAGAGGAAGGAATTAGACTTAGGGAGGATCAAGTACACCACCATGTAGCCATTTATATTCACAATATAATTAATATCTATAATAACACTGTTGGTGAGCATTTTATTCCCACTAAACCTGAAGAAAATGGAGGACCAGTAGAGTTAGGTTTCTTACGCAATTTACACAACTGAGCAAAGGTTTTAACTAACCCTGAAGCACAAGTTTGTCTCAGAAGTTCCCATCTGTCTGGTGACGCTCCAATGTAATTTTTATTTTTACATCAGATGCTTTTGATTTTATGGAAGTAAATAAAGTAGATTGTACTAAACTTAGAGGAAAAATAAGTAGATTATTAATAAAAGCAAACGGCGTTTCTTCTTCTTTTATTATTATTATTTTTAAGCCTCATCTAACCAAAATATTCCACAAACCCACATTTAGAGTTTTGTGATAGATGATTCTCAGCATCAACATGCCTGCCACGGCCCAAAGACATCACTTTGCTTATGACACTTTCATTTTTCACTGTTTTAAAACATGCATACAGTGCTTTTTCAGCTTTTGGGCTTGGATGCTTGCTTCTTTAAAGTGATTGTAGGGAATAGCTGGCTCAGTGATGCAGCAGAGATATTTCAAACACTGAGAATCAGGAAAGACAACGTAAAGCTACAGTAAATTCTTGAGTATTTTAAGAGAGTGGTATTTTTCCAAAAGACTTGGTATATTTTTCAAAATTTAGGATTAAATTAGAATTGGAGAAGTCTGTGATGTCAAAATAATATGGCTTTTAAACATAATTCTTCTCTTCCTTTTCCAATGTATGTTCATATAAGTCAAACAAAAGTTCTTAAATAAAACAAAAAAAATAAATCTTCTATTTATCCCCATTTTTCTGAGACAAACCTCCCTTGGTGTTTGATGAAGCTGATATTGTCCTACGTTTTATGTAATTCTAAGTTGCAGATAGCCTGTGGGCATGAAGTGTTAAATAAAAAGGCACTAACAGACATTTAGAGTATCTCACATGTGCCAGTTCCTGATCATACATTTTCTTATTTTATTCTCACAAAAATCATATGAGATAGGCATTGATATCCCCGCTTTACACATGTGCAAACTGAGGTACAGAGAGATTAAGTATTGTTTCTTAAGTCACATAACTGGTGTCTGATTCTGAAATGCCTTCTATTTCCACTTTACCGGGATCCACAATCTGTAGCCACATGCCATATCTGGCACACTTCCAATTTTTGTAAATAAAGTTTTATTGGAACAGTGCCATGCTCATTTGTTTACATATTGCTTAGGGCTTAACTGAGTACATATAAAGGGCCAGATAGCAACTTTTTTTGTCTTAGCAAGCTATATTATCTCTTCCATAACTCAACTCTGCCCTTGCAGTGTGAAAGCAACCATAGACAATTTCTAAATAAATGTGTTGCTATGTTTCAATAAAACTTTATTTACAAAAAAAAGGCATCAGTCCAGTTTTGGCCATCAAGATATAGTTTGTCAGCCCCTCCACGGTATGGAAATGTGTCTCTTAATGCAGAATTTTGATAAGTTCATTCAAAAATATGTAAAGTCTGACCTAATCAAATATTGATGAGTTCATTCAAACATGTAGAAAGTCTGAGGGCTGCCTTTTAAATTTTTTTAAAATCATTGGTTGAAATGTTCACGGGCTTAACATTCAATCTCCTTGTAATTATTTGAGTATTAATCTTGTTTTTTCCATATCCTTCCATTAAAAGAACGCTAGAAACACAAGCATCAAGTATTAGAATTATCTTAATCTACAAAAAAATTTTCTCAAAGTAAGTGTAGTATAGAAACTATATATATCATTGTGGTCTCCTTCCTATGACAAGTCTGGCTGAATATACATACAAGAATTTGACCTTCAAAAAGGCTACATTTATAAGGCAAAAAAAAAAAAAGACAAAACAAAACAAAAAAAAACCTCCCTGCAATACATTCTAGTGGTGTAGCATAGAGCAAAGGAAAGCCTGAGATCTCTCTGCTAAATCTCCCAACCCAGTTATAATCCCAAAGCTCTATGAATTGACTTCTAAAATGTGTTCTCTGCCCACTTATCTCACCCAGCAATGCAGCCTTGATTGACACCCCATCTCTCAAGTGAAATGAAAACTGGTGCCAAACCCAGATACTCAGCCAAAGGGAAAGCGAGCATTTGGCAGCAGAACATGTGTTAGATGTCAGTCATATGGAGTAAGAATCCCAGCCACAGGGGAAGGCTGGCATTTTGCAGAAGAAATACGAAAGAGGTATGATCCTTGGCTTACAATGGTCTACAGAAGGCTGTCACTGCTTGAGAACCAAAAAATAGAGTTACTATTGTTCACTTGCATCATTATAAAAATGAGAGTGCACAAAGTGGCTTTAACCAGATTTGAGCTATAACAGAATGACAGAGGGATTCTTTGTCTCTGAAATACCTACAATTCTTACCTACAACTGAAGGCAATCTTTAGCAAGAACCTAGGCAATTTTACTCTTTAAAGTCAGAGATAGAAGTAAACATAATATTCTATATAAGAAATTACACGTAGCACTTAGTGCATTCCAGGCACGATTTTAAATGTTCACAAATATTAACTTATTTAACTTCTTAAAAATATTAGGCATCATATAATTATTCTCCTGATTTTTACAGACATAGACATAGCGGTAGAGAAGGTCCCTATAACCTTCTCCAACACACAGCACAGAGTTCAGTCTGTGCTCTTAAGTCACTTATGCTTCTGGATCACGCCTTCAAACGTAGCAATCTCAGGCAAATTAGTTTATCTGTTCTCTAAACCTGTATTTTCTCACGTATGAAAGAGGGATAAAAATCCTTACCTCAGCAAATGGTTATAGAGATTAAAGAAGATTAAAAAGTAAATTATCCAACAGAGTGTTTAATAGATAATAATTACAAAAGTTCACACCTGTGAAGCTCTGTCTACCAAACATTGTGATAAAGAATTGCAGACATTATCTCATTAATCCCTAGAAAACCTCATGACATAGATATTAATATAATTCATCTTTTCCACACGAAGAAATTGAAGATCAAGATGTATAAGTGCTGTGTTTAAAGTCATACATGCATCTAGTAAAGAGGAAAGGCAGGCCTCAGTTTTCACAGGCCAGCATGTGCACATTAAAAGTTTATTCCCTTCTTATAAGAAAAAGACAATAGCTGGCAAAGGACCAGAAAGGTTCAAGCTATTTAAATGGATGGGATCATTATGGTTCTCAAACAAAGCCCTTAATCCTGGGACAACCATCACCTCTTAATCCTAGAAGTCGCCTTTGGAAATCCCAGTCCAGGTGCTATTGAGGATACAACAGAAAGTGGGAAGAAAATTGGGAGTTCCCAGTTTTTCCCCATAGAACCAACCTCATAATCATTATTTTACGGCAAAATAATTATCTATGCCAAGGGCATTTGGGGTTTCACAAATATTGCTTCTATGTGAGTTGTACCACCTCTATTCAGTTTTCCCAGTGCCTAAAAATAGAACATTCACATTGAGTAATACAGATGTGGAAGATCTTAATGAATTGTCAACTCAAACTAAATATAAAAGAAAAAACAATTGAATGCTTTAGCCCTTACCTTGAGAGGGAACGGGTTTCCTATGCCAAACTATAGAACACCCCTTCAAATTGCTTTTTACCTACAATTACAATAGATACTGTCTTAGGCCACCAGCAAGGGGGCAAATTAAGTTTATAATGGTAATTTCTGGTTCAGCACCTTGAAATTTTTGCCTTGGTTAAAAACAAATGACAGACAATCCCCGTACTTTGTCACAACTGCTAACTTTGTTCCTGATTCATGAAATTTATATGATTTCCAGTAACCCATTTGCTTCTAAACGAATCCATTCAGAACAGCTGGCCACAGTTCCTCATTGTGTGCAGAGCTTCTCACCGAGTACTCCTTTTGGTTTAATCCTTGCCCTGCATGTATTTTCAATGTAGCTTCCTATCACCTGGGTCAGACTCTGATTTTCTCACCAGTCCCTTTATTTCCACCGCAGAGACCAGTAGCTGAGTACTCATTATTTTCTCATGAGGAGCAGTTAGCAACTCCAGCCCCAGCCAAAACTTAGAAGTCAGTTCTTTTTGAGTTTCCAGAGCAGCACTATCTAATAGAAATATAATACAAAGTGTATATGTAATTTTAAATTTTTCAGTAGCTCCATATAAAGGCAAAAATGAAGAGGTAAAATTAATTTAATAATATATTTTACTTAACCCAGTAGATCCAAAATATTATAAATTTAACCTGTAACCAAAATCTTTAGAAACTTTTTATTATTTTTATTATTATTATTATTATTATTGAGGCAGAGTTTCATTCTTGTTGCCCAGGCTGGAGTGCAATGGCATGGTCTCGGCTCATTGCAACCTCCGCCTCCTGAGTTCAAGCGATTCTCCTGCCTCAGCTTCTCAAATAGCTGGGATTACAGGTGCCCGCCACCAGGCCTGGCTAATTTTTTTGTACTTTTAGTAGATACGGGGTTTCACCATGTTGGCCAGGCTGCTCTCGAACTCCTGACCTCAGGTGATCCGCCCGCCTCAGCCTCCCAAAGTGCTGACATTACAGGCACGAGCCACCGTGCCCAGCCCAGAAATATTATTAATGAGATATTTTATGTTCTCTCTTTTAGTACTAAGTCTTTGAAATCTGGTATGTATTTTATCGTTACAGCACATCCCAATTTGGATGCAAAAATTTTAACAAAAATACTTGTTCTATATTTAGATTTCATAAAATTTATGGTTGAAAAAGTAGATTGACATACTTTGTTCTTAACAGACTTAAAAGTTTTCCAATAACTGAAGTAGACATCAATTTCTAAAATTAAATTTAAATTAATTAAAATGCAGTAAAATTTAAAATACACCTCCTCAGTCATATTAGTCATATTTCAATTGTTCAATAGCCACATGAGGCTAGTGGCTACCATACTGGGTAGTGATGTCCCAGAGGATGTAAAGTCTGCCTTTGCCAGCTGCTCGCCTTTGAACTATCTGGTAGGACATCTTTCATTTCTCCTATACACCTCATGCATGACATCAAAAAATCAATTTGCAGGTGTTTTAGGATTCAATTAAGTGATAACCAGATAAAGCAAGTGGTAAGGCATGGGATCATCATTAGAGAAATCCTGTCTGAAAAGCGTGGTTAAGAAACAAAAGAACTATGAGTGTCAAAAGAAAGGACATCAAGGTCAAATAGAAGGCATTGGGTTTGTTTTTTGTTTGTTTTTCAAGACTGAGAAACCTTCAAATGTTAGAAGACAGGGAAGATACTCCAATCTGAAAGGAGACACTAAAAATATGAGAAAAAAATGAGACCTTAATATGTGGAGATGACAGGAAAGGATACATGAATAAAAAATGCATTAATATTAGTGATTAAGAGTGAAACTTAGAATTAAGAAAAGTCAAAGGACTCATAAATGACTAAATCCTATCCTGAAACCAAAGCATACCTTTCCCAGAAGAATACTTCCAAAGAAAGTGTGGACACAATAACAGAATGACAATAAAATACCACTTGTGTAGTGTTTGCACAACAGGCAATCAATGCAGAGCTCTAATAAAATGCTGGACTGGAGACCCATGAAAAGCCCCCTCCTCCTCATCTTCCTTTGTATCTCAACTGTAAGACTTAGAACCAGCATATGCAGACATGCTTGTAAGAATCTGCAGTTAGAATAATCACTAGGTCTGCAATTAGGCATTGACTGAATTTCCCACTCCAGATGTTGGAAGATATAATTAGTATTGTTTCCTCAATTTATTTTCCATTAAAAAAAAGTCTTTAGAAGTATTTATAGTACTAAGTAACTCTCTAAATCATTACTATATTCTGTTTTATCCCCTAATTAACAAATTTATCTTCTTCAAAATCAAGATATTCCTGAAATTTCCAGGGTATTTTTAAAAATATATTTTGAAAACCATTGTGAAACATATGTATAGGAAACTCTCCTGAGCACGCTAAAGTTTACTGAAGAGACTCCAAGGGTCTGGAACTAAAATCTTACACCAAAAGCTGATGTCACATGTTTGGAATACTGGCCTGTTCCCACGGAAAGTTTGCTTCTGCCCTTTAGAGGAACATATTTGTTTGTGAGTTTCTGAGCTTCGAATTGATATTGAGCAAATATTTATCGACTCTGTGAAAGCATCTTTGGTCAAGGAAGGCATGTGGAAAATTTAAGGCTCCTCTCCATCCATTTTGAGACAATTAGCACCTGCATCTCACCTCAGATGCCAAGTCCAGACACTAACTAAATAATAACAACAGTTCTCCATTGATGTAGCTTCCCGCTTGGAATAGATTTTTCAAACAGCCACATTCTTTTCTAGGGAAGGATAGTTCCAAAGAGAATATAACAGCTCCTCCAGGCAATTCCCAATCTTGTCTGGCAAGAGAATTAAATGACGTGGCTAGGTGTGACCAACAGCCATCCGCTTTTTTCTCTTTCTAGGCCCAACACTTGAAATAGGCATTGCTTTATCATCCAGATTGGCTGCATAGATGAGACTCTGCCATTAAAACACATCTAGAAACTTATCAAGTATGGTAGGCTTTAAAGTTGTGGCTGGATAATGGGCAAACACAAACTTATTTCAAATTTGTACTTACATTTTTGTAAATGTGGCCAAAATAAAAACAAAACTTCTAAAATATTATTAAATCCAAATAGTATATGTTTATAAAATATGTATGCATACACTACACATAAACAACATTTAGAATATAGATTATATAGTTAGAAATTTAGTTTAGAAATGGATCATACTGCAGATTTACTCGAAAATCTCTCCCACACTTAGAGATTAACCAAAGATTTGAGACAAAATTATAAATATAAAATTACATAAACTACATATGAAATTATAAATATGTATAATAAATACAATAAAATGTCAGGTTTTATAACCCTATCACTTGGATGATCTATATAGATTTTCGCATCTACTTTTTTTTAACTTATTCATTCAAAAAATATTAATAGAGTCTTCAATTGCCAAGTGGAATGTCTTTCACTCTTCCCCTACTTTGAGGAGGACTGCCAGAAATTCACCTTTATCTCTAGAGGAAGTTAGTTCTCTGACACTGGTCTCCTCTCCAAAGTTAAAATCAAGCAGAGCTCCTTGGAGACCGTTGATGTAGCTAGCAACTGAGGCATAAATGGATAGCTCTACTGTCTCAGAAGCATATAACACACTATTTTGTTTTGGAGATTGAAAAGAGAAAATGGTGAAATTCCGCTGCATGGATCTTAGAGAGGGAAAGGAAAGCTGTGCAGTTGGAACAGCTAGCATCATGGAGAATGACTGCTGGAGGAACACAGAAAGTTAAGCATGAAGAACTGCCATCTTTAGACATAAGGATCCCCTGAGCCTAACTCAGAACCAAGAGAATAAGATGATGGTCTCTAAAAGTTGTTTAACCTTGAATGGTCCTCTCTTGGGGATTCTGGACCAGTCGAGAACAAGCAGCCTGTGTTAGACTGCATCACAGTCTATGTGCACAAGCTCCATTTGGTAGTAGGAAGCAAGGGCAATTCAGATTGATGCAATTCTAAGTTCTCTCTGTTCTGCTTAAATAAGTGGGTAGATACAGCCCTCTTTCTTTTATACCGCATAGATTCCTGGGATTCTTGGATTTTCAAATGGGGAAAAGTGAGCCCCATGAGGGAATTACTTGATTTCTGGTAATCTGGCAAATGAGTACTCAAGCTAATTTTCTTCTGAAGGACATTACAGATGGCCCTTCATATCTGTGTGGTTCACACTCATGGATTCAACTAAGAGGAGATTGAAAACATTCAGAAAAAAATAGATGGTCATATCTGTACTGAACACATACAGGCTTTTTTTTTCTTGTCATTATTCCCTAAACATTTACAACATAACAATTTTTACAGAATTTATACTGTATGAGGTATTATAAGTAATCTAAAGATTATTTAAAGTATTGGGGGAGATATGTATAAGTTATATCCAAATACTACAACATTTTTTAATAAGGAACTGAGTATTCATGGATTTTGGAATATGTGGGGGTCCTGGAACCAATCCCCCACAAATACCAAGGGACAACTATATATGTGACCTGAATTAGTGGAGCAGGTCAAACTTAGACATTCACACATTCTTGGGTTAACCTATTTCTCAAGTCACTTCAGACTTTATGAAGCAGCATGTAATAACCAATGAACACTTGACTGGAAATCAGAAGGCTTGCATAATATAGCTCTGCTCTTAAGTAGCTAAGTGAATTTCAGGAAGCTATAACTCAAATTCCTTAGTTGTATATAAGTATTTGGACAACATGAGCAATAAGCCTTTCTCACTTTACAATCTTATAAATTCAATTTCAAAATACTTTAAAAAAAAAACTTTGGAAGAATGAGTTCATTAGCCTGGCTGACACACACCATCTTCAGCTGAACAACATTTAAGTTTTCTCCTGAACACACTCTTTTCAGTAATTTAGCTTGAGTTAGTGAAAAATCAATAAGCAGTTTGGGCAAGGTGGAAACATAATAATAATAATAATAATAACAGTATTATTATAACTATTATTAAATTAAATATAGTAATTACTATAGCCGTTTCTTCGATGTGTGCACTATTCCTGGCACTTTTTTATTTCATCAGCCTTATAAAATGGGTATTGTTTTACAGAAGAGGAAACCGAGTTTCAAAGGGTTAAATAACTTGCCCAATGTCACACAGCTAATGTGTAGAAAGAGCAGACTTCAAACAGTTACTCCTGAAGTTGAACCCGGAAGCACTTTAGCACAGCCTTTTAGAAAATAAATTGGACTCTGTTAGAATTATACATTTCCTTTTCCGTCTCACCAACATACTCAAAAATCAAATTTGATAATTGACAGATGTGTTAATTTGACATTAACCAAAGGCAAGAGGCCCAAGGCTGGGCAAAATGCAGACAATCAGCCTAAGTCTTAGTGACTTAAGACATGTAGAACTCATGTTCGGCATTTCTACCCACAAGAAAGCTGAGGATTATTGCCTACTCAGATCCAGAATAACAGCTGAATTTCCCTATCCAAAACAAAATATTATTATTATTGTTAATAGTAAATTTCAAAATACTATTGACAAGTAAAAATGGTTGAGGAAAAACCAAGTTACTTCAAGCCTTTATATAGGTTATACTTAACTTGCAGTTTTCAGATTCAGCCAAGACCTGTTTCCATCCAAGCTGTTTCTAACAAATTGGAAAATTTCTATCCAAATAAGTTAGATTCTTCTTTTTGATAAAGAGTAGCCAAAGCTTCCAATAATATATGTCAAAATAGCAGGGACATTGTGTCACTTGTTGAAAACACACAAAAACTTGCTGTTTGAAAAATGCAAATTGTAGACTAATTAAGTTCTAAGATACTTTCCAATTGCTTGAATGTCAAGCTCCTTTTTTTTCTCTAACCTGAACCATATGATTATGTATTCTGACAATAGACTGATTGTTCTCTTTTCCTTTGCATTTTGTCAAAGGAATGTTAAAATTACTTTTATAGTAATAATCCTTCAAAGCCTAAAAAACTCGAAAAACACTAAAGAAAATATTCAGAGATGACATATTATGCAGCAGAAGATACTGAATATCTTTTCTTCTGAATTCTGAAATTCTCATAAAGATATATTATGTAAAGTAAATCTTGTGGTGTAAATTATCTGTTAGCAAAAGCGACTTTTCTTTTTTTTTTTTTTTTTTTTTTT